>NC_059431.1:7439249-7470322 GCF_021028975.2 Sphaerodactylus townsendi | reverse complement strand
TTCAGGAACTACAATTCCCATCAGCCCCTACCAGCATGGCCACCACACAAGCTGGGATAGAGGCTGGATGGGAATTCAGAATCCTGGAACATCTGGAGAGCCGCAGGTTCCCTACCCCTGCTCTAGAGGCAAGAGCACTACAGTATTTCTTATTAGCTAGCAGCAGAGGTGTAGCTGCAATGGGGACATCTGTGGTGGCTTCCCCACGAGCCGCCATTGCAGTCACATGGGGGGTGGGGGGCATGTTGAAGGCAGGGGGCATATTGAAGCATTTCCAGGTGGGGAAGGAGGGGGCACATGGGCAGTTCATGCCCCGAGCTCAGTTCCCCCTCCCTTCATTACTGGCTAGCAGTCCCTTTTTTCAGTTTGCTTTTGTGTCAGGTGTCTATGGAAGGCTGAAGACAGCAATATCCCAGACGTATAAAATGTTCAAGACCTCCAGCATTTTGAGTAATTAAGTTTCAACAGATTGCAAGAAAACAGAGTCCAGATAGAGGACACCAGGAGAACTCAGGAGAGGCACCAGCAGAGCAGACTTTCTTAGAAGCAAGAAAGAAAGAATCGGTGCCTGCAAGCTCTCCAAGCGGTTTCAATCTCCAGTTGTTTCCAGCATTGCAAGTATGCCTTGTTAGTCAGACTTCATGGGAGGAGTTAGAGCCCTAAACTTTCAACACTATGAAACCCTTTTTTGAACTGTTGCTCATTTGTCTACGGGTCTTATATTCTGTTCTGGCGAAGTGCGAGTCATCTGATATTAATGTATTACCCAGAAACCACACAGCACCACATCTGATGTTAGTTCCTGGGGGAACAGAGCACTTCCCCTCAAAACAAGACCTGCTGCGAAGGGTGGCTTTATACCCTGCTGAGGTCCTTAGCAAGCCTTTATTGGCATAGACAACAGTACAACAGTAATAAAAAACAGATTAAAAAGCATATACAATACAGGTCGAAGGAAATCTACTGGCATTCAGTAATTTCCAGGAGAAAGTCCACTATCATACAGAGAGAAGGATCAGGGTTGTCCAACAAGTAGTGTAATCTAATTAAATCAGGGAGATGGGGTAAATGTAAAGGAGTAAGATTCACAGACTTGGATCTGATTTCCTTGAATCTGAGACAGTGTAATAATTGGTGGGCCAGAGATTCAACTGAGCCATCGTTACATGGGCACAATCTTTTAGCCTTTTCTTGCTTATTAAATCTGCCATGTAACAAGGCAGAAGGCATAACATTAAACCTGGTGAGCATTATGACTCTCCTTTGAACAGGGTTTATTAAACAATACAGGCAGTGTGCCAAGTGGCCCCGTTCAAATGGGAGAGAAAAATACAGGGGGGAGCACGACGGTGGACCAGGGAATTACAGTCTGAGAGAAAGTGAATTCGCAGCCAGAATCTAAAAGTCCTCAGCCAAGCGGTTGATTCCAAGGAGTTTTGACCTAACTCCAGACAAAGGGCTGCATAGGGACAATTTCGCATGAATTTGGGGAGTCCAGTTATCTTGGCAGAAAAAAATTGGATTGAAGAGGAATTCAAGGAGTGGTTACATAAGCTTGAATCCAGATTGGGACTCCATAAAGCAATCTCGAGGCGACTTTGGCATTGAAAAAATTGAGGGCAGGAGGGATAAAGGAGTGGCCACTGCTGTAAAAGAAATGTAGTAATGCTGACATACTGTTAGATGTAGCTAGGAGAGCGGCCTTCCTCTGGGTTGCCCATGAAAAGTTAAAGGAGAATAAGAGGCCAAGGTATTTATAGCACTTAACCTGTTCAATTTGGGTGCTTTTCATTGCCCATGTGAGCTTCTTAAAGCACCCAGAGAAGACCAATACCTTGGTTTTTTCATAATTAATTGTCAGTCTGTCTCTCCTTTCTCCAAATTATTTCCCCAGATTTCACCCTCAAAGCTCCAACCCAGAGATAAAACTGTATAGGAATGGATACCACTACAACTGAAAGAAATCGCTACGTCCACCACCGCAGAAGCTGAGAATCAGTGCCTATCCTTTAAAATATAGTTCTGAACGAGCAAATCAGGCAAAATCGTCGGAGAGTGACGTTATTCTAAACAATTAATGAGACAGTCTGCCTCCTTTTTTATTTTTTTTTTAACAGTCTGCCTCCTTGCATTTCCCCGTAGAAAAGTCTGGGCTGGTTATATAAATGATTTAGTGCTGTTTTCTTCGGTGGGCACCAACAGACTAGACAGGGGAGGGGAAAAATCAACATTAATTGAAGGCAAAAAAGATTGGGGCTTCTTCACTCCAAGCAAAGCACATTCATATATGCATGTACACAACACACGAGTGCCTGCAGACAGAGCTCTATGAGACTTTGGAAGTTTCAAGTGACAGGCGGAAATGAATCTGCGGAAGAGAAAAACTTTGTTCCACGCAACCTGGGAGACCCGGCAGGTATTTAAGAGCAGCAGGCTCTAATTTGGAGAGCCCGGTTTGATTTCCCACTCCTCCACAGGAGTGGTGGACTCTAATCTGGTGAACCGGTTTGATTCCCCACTTCTCGAGCCTTGAATTAGTAAACAGGCTCTGGATTGTGGATCAATAGCGTTTATTGAAAAGGTAATGAAGCACTCAGCTTGCAAGAAGCCAGGCTCTTTATCCAGAAACAAGCCCCAGTCCCATTTTCCCAAAGAATGTGAGAAGGAGTTACATCGGGACCCAGCTGCCCCAAGGTCAGCGACAGATAGACATAAAGCCACCTGGCCTCCTCCCCCACAGAACAATGGAAACATTCCAATTCCATTGGTTCAGAGACAAGCTCAGGAGCAGCAGTGGTGTAGGAGGTTAAGAGCTCGTGGTCTAATCTGGAGGAACCGGGTTTGATTCCCAGCTCTGCCGCCTGAGCTGTGGAGGCTTATCTGGGGAATTCAGATTAGCCTGTACACTCCCACACATGCCAGCTGGGTGACCTTGGGCTAGTCCAGTAGGAACTCCATGGCTCTCCAGATGTTCAGGAACTACAATTCCCATCAGCCCCTACCAGCATGGCCAATTGGAGAGCCGCAGGTTCCCTACCCCTGGGCTAGTCACAGCTTCTCAGAGCTCTCTCAGCCCCACCTACCTCACAGGGTGTTTGTTGTGAGGGGGGAAGGGCAAGGAGATTGTCAGCCCCTTTGAGTCTCCTACAGGAGAGAAAGGGGGGGATAGAAATCCAAACTCTTCTTCTTCTTCTTCTTCTTCTTCTTCTTCTTCTTCTTCTTCTTCTTCTTCTTCTTCTTCTTCTTCTTCTTCTTCTTCTTCTTCTTCTTCTTCTTCTTCTTCTTCTTCTTCTTCTTCTTCTTCTTCTACCAAGCATGTGAAATCCTGAAAGGAAGATCAAGAAAAGAATGTTCCATTAACATGGTGGCTACATTGAACAGGCAGATTGCATTTATCTAAAGACCTTGACAGCATTGCATCTCAGTCATCTAGATATAATCACTGTCTACAGTTTACAGCCCTGGTTAAGAACATAAGAACATAAGAACATAAGAACATGGTTCCAGGTTAAGCATGTGCTTCAATCAATTAGGTGCTGTCCCTGATACCCTGGGCCACTCACAGTTCTCTCAGCACTCTCTCGGCCTCACCTGTCTCACAAGGTGCCCGTTGTGGGGAGGAAAAGGGAAGGTGATTGCAAGCCACTGTGAGATTCCTTTGGTTAGAGAAAAGGGGGGTATAAAATGCAATTCTTCTTCTAGGTGGAGATATTCATCAGATGTTTTGGTTGTGGACGAACTAGCATTGTCAATCTTGGAGTAGGGATTGGCCATCTCCTAGAATTGCAACTGATCTCCAGATGTTGGAAATCAGTTCTCCTGGAGGACACAGCTGATCTGGAGGGTGGGTTCTATGGCAGTATGCTCCCTCCCTTTCCCGAGCAGGCTCCACTTCCAAGCCTCCAACAATTCCCAAGGCAGAGACTGACATCGCTAGTACTAACTGGTTTCGTGGCAATAAAGAAGATGCTGATCGGGATCGGTGCACCTGAACCAGAACCATGAAAAAAATGGACTTTCATGCAGTGTGTACAGCAGATGTACACAGGTGTGAAATCTGTGTGCTACCCCTTTCCAGGTAATGTATTAGGAGGACTGAGGCCAGCCCCCCCCCCCCAGAAAGGGGTGGAGACTCAAAGCAGCAGAAGGCTGCAAAAACTGCTGAAGTCGGAGGAAGCAAGGCTACCAGGCTGGGACCTTGATTTAATTCTTTATTCGCTCTTAACACCTTAATGTATTGTCGAAGGCTGTCAAGGCCGGAATCACTGGGGTACTGTGTGGTTTCCGGGCTGTATGGCCGTGTTCTAGCAGCATTCTCTCCTGACATTTCGCCTGCATCTGTGGCTGGCATCTTCAGAGGAGCTGATACTCTTAACACCTTGTTTAAGGTAACTGCAAAGTTGTTGGGAACTAGCGGGAAGGGAGTTGTTTATTTTTGCTATATTGTATATAGTTGATGGGAGTTTTTGGGGGGACCTTCATCATCTTGGATCCCATTCACCAAGCCTCTGACGTCATCATAAGCCAACCACCAGCAGGAAGAACTGGACTTGGCATTATCAGTAGATTGTAAATATAAGGACTTGAAATGCAGCCTAAAAGGACTGTAAATTGTTAATGTTAAATGTCAATGTGAAAAGTGTTATTTGTTAAGGAAGTAAACCATTTTGTTTTAAAGTTAGTTCTTTGCAACTCCTTCCAAGTTCTGCCCCACCGAACCCACAGATAGAGGTTACATGTGCAGGTGACAAGCTCCCATTGGGCACAATCAGAACATCTGAGTTGGTGGCCCTAAATAGCTTTTCAGTAGTCACAGCTTGCAAGAGCTGTACAAGCCAAAGGCCTCAGCGAGAAGAAGAGTTCAGATTTATACCCCACCTCTCTCTCCTGTAAAGGCAGCTTACAAACACCTTGTGAGGAGGTGGGGCTGAGAGAGGCCTGAATGAACTGTGACGGGCCCAAGGTCACCCAGCAGGAGTGTAGGAGTGGGAAAACAAATCTAGCTCACCAGATAAGAGTCCGCCACTCACGTGGAGGAGTGGGAATCAAACCTGGTTCTCCAGACTTATTCATTCATTATATTTATACCCCGCCCATCCCCGAAGGGTCCACCTGTTCTTAACCCCTACACCATGCAGAAAAGGTGTAGTAAGAACATTTGATAGTTTTTCAGCCCATTGCAGCTCCAATGTTTTAAACAAATAAATAACATAAACGACGGGTTGCCGGCTCCTGCACGGGAAATCCCTGGAGATTTGGGGGTGGAGAGGGGGAAAAGCAGAATTTGGGAAGGAGAGGATATCAGCAGAGTTTAAAGCGGAGTCACTCTGGTAAGATGAGAAGGTCTATAGTCTTCTTGCACTCACTGCAGCCTCCTAGCACTCTTGGAAAAGAATACTCTCCACACAAGATGTTCTTTCCACAGGAAGGTTTTACTTTAGCAGTTGCAAGGTTACACAAGGCTATGCTATACAAGACTATAAGACTATACAGAACTCTTCAGTAAGAACAAAGTTGAACACACGCTGAACTAAACACTCAACTCAGACTCACACTCTGAACTCAGCATATACAATGCAATGGCTCTTATACATCTAACAAGGATATTTTCCCCTGCCCCGGCAACAGCCTCTCATTGGTCTAGAGCAGGGGTCTTCAAACTATGGCCCTCCAGATGTTCATGGACTACAATTCCCATCAGCCCCTGCCAGCATGGCTAAGTGTGGCAGAGGCTGGATGGAACTAGCTCACTGGAACATCCGAGGGCCATAGTCCTCTGAGAGAAACCAACCCTGGTCCTAGAGTCACCTGAATTGAACTCACCAATCATGTTAAAGGTTAACTGTAGCCACTTGTCCCTAGACTGACTGTCTCTGGCCTCTGGGTTGGGCAAACTTCTGCTGACTAGAAGATGAACCTTTTATGAACCTTTATTTTGTTATATATATATATATATATATATATATATATATATATATATATATATATATATATATATATATATATATATATATATATATATATATATATATATATATATATATCTATATATATCTATATATATATCTATATATATATATATCTATATAAAATAACAAGGAAGCTCAACAAGGAGATATGATTCCACAAGTCCACTACCCTTCACCTCTTTCTTTATAGGAAGATGAACCTTTATGAACCTTTATTTTATTATATATATATATATATATATATATATATATATATATATATATATATATATATATATATATATATATATATATATATATATATATATATATATATATATATATATATATATATATATATATATATATATATATATATATATATATATAAAATAACAGAGGAAGCTCAACAGAGATATGATTCCACAGAATCCACCCTACCCTTCACCTCTGCTATTTCTTCCTGCGGAACTGATCTCTGTTGCCTGGACATCAGTTGTAATTCTAGGAGATCTCCAGTGGAGTAAGGCAGCCCTAATAAGATTCTTTATTTCTCCAAACAACTTGAGCAGTTCTCTTCATTCTGGGTCTGTGAGATAAGTCCAGGCAGTGGAAGAATAACTGGAATAACATTGTTAGATGAAGAAATTGCTCAGAAATTACTAATCAATCACGCCGAGTTGAAAGAATTACCCACTTCACAAAATTAAGTATAAAATCTCCTTCTTAATACTTAAATGCCAACTGGATTTTGCAATAAATCTTCCAAAGCCATCTGGTATCCAGTCAGTATTCTGGGGGCGGAAGGTTACGCAACAGATGGGGATATTGACCCTTTCAACGTGGATCATGTTAAGAGGGTGAAATACCCCTTTTTAAATAATCATCAGACTACCTGAGCATTACTAACACTTAAGGATTGATTGATTGACTGATTTATACTCTGCCTCCTTTCCCTACAGGGGACTGAGGGGTAGCTTCCAACATTTAAAATATAGTGACTATAAACAAAGAGTCCATAGCACAGCATGCTAAGTTGCAGGGCTGCAGTTAAAGCTCTGCACACAACCTGAGTGCGATCCTGACAGAAGTCACTTTCAGGTAGCCTGCCCAAGGTTGAGTCAGCCTTACATCCTTCCAAGATCAGTAAAATGAGTATTCGGTTGTGAGGTAGCCTGCCATTTCTTTTCCCGGCTATTCTTTACCCCCTAGCTATGAGCTAGGTACTCATTTACCAACCAAGGAATGGATGGATGGCTGAGTTGACCATGAGCCAGCTGCCAGGATATCTGACCCACAGGGGGCTCGAACTCCTGACCATGTGAGTGGTAGTGCAAGCACTTAACCACTACGCCACACGGCTCCTGTAAGTATTCAGTTTACTGCGGTAAATTGTAGACCAGTAGGGAAGGCAATGGCAAACCACCAAAGCACTGGGTGGGGAGGGGGAAACTGGATTGGACACCAGCGTGTACAGGGCCTTGCACCTTGAATTAAATGAGTACATTAAAAAGCTATTCAGTTCAGAGCCTATTTTATGCCATGCTGACCCTTCCAAGCCATTTGTCGTTTATGCCAATGCCAGTGATGTGACCATGGCAGTGGCGTAACGCCAAGGGGACAGGGGGGTGCATGATGCACCAGGTACATGCCCATGCAGGGGCGTTCCGGGGGCATTCTAAGGCAGGTGGGGGTGTGGCAGGGGTGCAGGGCACACGCGTGCCCCAGACGCAGTTCCCCATCACTCCAGCCCTAGGCCATGGGGTAGAGTCCTCCTCCAGTGAGGGGAGGAGGGTCAGTTGTCCCCGTGTGCTTATTTGTCTCACATGTTTTCTGAAATGGAACAGAATTGGGCAGTGTGGGAGAAGGAAACCAAGGTCATTAAGCTGGTGCTGACAACGTTCTAATACACAGACAAGAGGGAATGGCGAATAAGCTCCCAAAATGGTACCAAGGGGCAAGTTCAGGGACAGCAGAGAGGCCTGTGAAACATTTTAAAGAGATACGCACACAAGTGAAAACATTTTGAACACATTTCATCCTCAAGAATCATTTTAAAATTTATGATTCATCCATACACACATTTATGCCAATTTATATTATCAATCTATAATTTGTTGCAGATGAAAAAGGTATGGAATTTCATTATATGTCGATAATTATATGTTATTATAAAATACAATCAAATATGATTTTTTTTTAAAAAGAATCATTTTAAAAGAGGGTTCATTTAAAAGGTTTTGAGGCTGGAAATGAAATGTTTTGGGGTAAACGCAATGTGAAATTCCACGGAAGAAGAGTTTTATTTCCTGTCTCAAAACATTTTAAATGAACTGTGCGGAAAAGCCCAGTATGGTGTAAATGTTGCTCAGTCAGATGGGTAAGTGTTTAGACATTGATACCTTTGAACTTTTGATAGCAAGACAGATTTGTTCAGTTAAGTTCAGTTAAGAAGATAATCGCATATGTTCTAACCCTGATTAAAGAAGAATTTACAAACCAGTGATACCGAGAATTACCTTAATAAGAAACTAGAGAGAAAGCTGTCGATTTGTGCACCTAACAGCAGGCCCTGATTGCAAATATTTCAGTTAGAACTCATTTGGAACATACTGGGTTGGTTAAATAAGATTCAGCATAATAGCTTCATTGCTTTCCTTTGGTAATATCAGATCATGCCTTTGCAAGAAGCATAGGGTTTTTAAAAAATAAATTTAAAGTCTTTATTCATTTATTTATTCATTTGAGGGTATTATTATTATTATTATTATTATTATTATTATTATTATTATTATTATTATTATTATTATTATTATTATTATTATTATTATTATTATTATTATTATTATTATCATTCATTCATTCATTCATTCATTCATTCATTCATTCATTCATTCATTCATTCATTCATTCATTTATTTATTTATTTGGATTTTTATACCGCCCTAAACCAGAGGGGCTCCGGGTGGTGTACAACAAAACTAATACAAAATCAGGTTCGGGAACAAACTATACAATTAAATAACAGCAACCCACAGAGGTTCCATCCGTGTGGGTATTTGTTAAAATGTACTAAATTTCATTTAAAACCGCTGTTAATACCATAGCAGAAGGCGTCCTATAAACCCGTTTTCTTAAAACCCTCCCCAAGGCAACGGCTGGACTCCTCCATAGGAGGATAACCTAGATGTAACAGAGCAGGGGCGCCATACTCAGCGGCTGGTTGCTCCAAAGGCCCGGCGGAACAATTCACCGAGATCCCGCAGGGCCCAGACAGCTGGAGGAAGAGTGTTCCACCAGACCGGGGGCAGGGCCATGAAGGCCCTGGCCCGCGTGGAGGCCAGCCGCATCATTGAGAGGCCGGGGACCACCAGTAAATTAGCCTCTGCTGAGCGCAGAGGGCGAGTAGGGGCATATGGGGTAATGCGGTCCCGAAGATTACCCCAGCGCAACATTGAAGGGTTATAGAAGGTGGTGCTGCTGACTCACAAAATATTACCTCTTGTACTGTTCTAAAACTACCAAGTTATGGAGTTATGTGTGTGTGTGGGGGGGGGGGCTTAACAATATTGATTTCTACCTCTCTTAAATCAACTGTATGTTTATCTCCATCTTTAAATTGTGCCATCAACCCCCAGGGTTTTTAAGGCAAAAGATTTTTCAGCAGTGGTTTGTAATTGCCTGCTTCTATCTAGCAACCCTGGATTTCCTTGGTGGTCTCAAATCCATGGATTAACCAGGTTTGACCCTGCTTAGATTCCAAGATCGGATGAAACTAGGCCGTCCAGTTCAGGAGTCACCTTTAAATACGTCAAGTACAATATCACCATCTTTAAGTACCTTAAGAAAAATATCACCATCGTCAAGTACTTTAAGTAAAATATCACCATATTTAAATACTTCAAGTAAAATATCTCTGGCTTTAGGTACTCTAAGTGAAATGTCACCATCTTCAAGTACCTTAAGTAAAATATCTACTCATCTCTCGATTTACTTTTAAATAAAAGTTTACTCCATCTCTTTTAAAGTACCTTAATGGAGTATGATAGAGGCGTCATGCATGTGTTGGAGAGAGCTCGTGTATCTAATCTGGAGGAACCGGGTTTGATTCCCAGCTCTGCTGCCTGAGTTGTGGAGGCTTATCTGGAGAATTCAGGTTAGCCTGTACACTCCCACACACATCAGCTGGGTGACCTTGGGCTAGTCACAGCTTCTCAGAGCTCTCTCAGCCTCACCCACCTCACAGGGTGTTTGTTGTGAGGGGGGAAGGGCAAGGAGATTGTAAGCCCCTTTGAGTCTCCTACAGGAGAGAAAGGGGGGATAGAAATCCAAACTCCTCCTCCTCCTCCTCCTCCTCCTCCTCTTCTTCTTCTTCTTCTTCTTCTTCTTCTTCTTCTTCTTCTTCTTCTTCTTCTTCTTCTTCTTCTTCTTCTTCTTCTTCTTCTTCTTCTTCTTCTTCTTCTTCTTCTTCCCTTTCCCTCCCACAATAGACACCTTGTGAGATAGGGGAGGCTGAGAGAGTTCTGAGAGAACTGTGACTGGCCCAAGGTCACCCAGCATATGGAAGATCAGGGAAAACATACCCGCTTCGCCAGATTAGAGTCTGCTGCTTAGGTGGAGGAGTGGGGAACTGAACCCAGTCCTCCAAATTAGAGTCCACCTCGCTTGCTGGCACTCCAAGGACTGTTTCCTCAACATCTCTGAGAGAATGTTTCAATAGCCTTGGCCACAAGTTACAACAAATGCATGTGCAGCAGAGGTGGGATCCAGCAGGTTCTCACAGGTTCCCAAGAGTAGGTTACTAATTATTTGTGTGTGCCGAGAGGGGGTTACTCATTGGTGATTTTGCTACGTGATTTCTGCCTTCGTTACGCCCCTCCTCTCAGCAGTAGCACACAGAACTTGAAGCAGTCTAGCAGGAGGTGCACCGGCGTGTGTGGCAGCCTGCGCCTGCGTGCATTAGTTTCCCGCCCAAGGACCGGCACAGGGGCTGCGTCCTTGCCACAGCCCCACCCAGGAAAGCCCCGCCCCTGGAATGCCCGGCCACGCCCCCGTCATGCCCCGCCCAGCGCCATTGGCGCTACGCCACAGTTTGAATCCCACCACCATGGGAACCTGTTACTAAAATTTTTGGATCCCACCACTGATGGCAGTCAAAGTACAGTGCACACGATTGCTCAGCAGTGGCATAGGAGGTTAAGAGCTCGTGTATCTAATCTGGAGGAACCGGGTTTGATTCCCAGCTCTATCACTTGAGTTGTGGAGGCTTATCTGGGGAATTCAGATTAGCCTGTGCACTCCCACACACGCCAGCTGGGTGACCTTGGGCTAGTCACAGCTTTTCGGAGTTCTCTCAGCCCCACCCACCTCACAGGGTGTTTGTTGTGAGGGGAGAAGGGCGAGGAGATTGTCAGCCCCTTTGAGTCTCCTGCAGGAGAGAAAGGCGGGATATAAATCCAAAACTCTTCTTCTTCTTCTTCTTCTTCTTCTTCTTCTTCTTCTTCTTCTTCTTCTTCTTCTTCTTCTTCTTCTTCTTCTTCTTCTTCTTCTTCTTCTTCTTCTTCTTCTTCTTCTTCTTCTTTGGAAGCACATTGAGTAATTCTCATATTACAGTCAAAGAGTGTACAGTTGAACATGTGATGCCAACCCCACATGGATCCAAATCCTGGCCCCCTGGTTTCATTTGTACACCGAACGCCTGTTGGCTCTTCCTTAGAATCACGAATCAAGTGAACAAGGGCTTTTGTTGATCGGGTCAGTTCAGTGTTCCTCCACATTTCACTCAAAGAGAATTTAACATATGGCTGCGTTTGCAGAGATGAGCCGGCTTCGCAGGGCGCTGTTTTCCCGAGAACATAACAATTGGTCGCTTAATGACTGTGTCAAGGAAGAAACAATGCCGCCTTAAATCCCTTTCTGTTGTTCTCCGGGCTACCGAGAAGCCTCGAGTGCATTTTAATTTTGCAGAAAGGCACAGACCGAGTTAAGCACTTTCTTCAGGGCACCAGGTGTCACTGGGAAGAAAAAAACCAGGCAAAGACATGATAGAAAACAGAATGTGACAAGGTCTCTGAATCTCATACATATTGGCATTTTACAACTGCCAGCGCCTGATTGTGCCGCTAATTAATTCTCTAAATGCACAAGAAGCCAAAGGTACAATTTGCAAAGCGCTCTTGTCATTTAATTAGTATATTAACTTTTTATCTCAAACATTTCTCCATTTAATTAGCTTATACTCCAGGCAAGCGTCAAGACTAACTGGAATGTGCAGGGGTGGGGGGAAAGGAATTAATTAATTCATGCCGGTGTAGAAATGCGTTTGCTTCATGCATTGGCGGGGGCGTCAAAAAGGGCTCAGGTACTTCTGCGGGACGGGGGTGGGGGCTGGATCTTGGAAATCCGACAAGCCTAAACAATTGAATCCCTCTAAAAACGTCTGTTTAAGATGACACTCCAAAGTGCTCTCAGTCTTGTGACATAAAGCATAAATACTTATGCTGCATTGACTCAAAGTTCCCTTCCGCACATGTAGAATAATGCACTTTCAATCCCCTTTCACAATGGTTTGCAAGTGGATGTTGCTATTCTGCACAGTAAAATCCAGCTACAAAGTGGATTGAAAGTGGATTGAAAGTGCGTTTTTCTGCATGTGTGGAAGGGTCCAAACACTGCTGACCTGGCTAGCCCCAGGCTAATAATTATATAGCTTTGACTCAACATCATAGCAAACAGCCAATTCCGAGTCATGGAACCAGAGTGCAAACAGAAAACAACAGTTGCACTGCCGGCTATAGTATAAAATCCCCAGCCATAACAGATCAGTCTCCTTACTTCTGTAATAGTGAACTGCACCATAAAAAATTACTTCTCATATGAAATCACATTCTTTCAATATATTTTTTCTCAAAAGGTGAGACCAAGGCAACCTCATAGCTAGAGGTAGCTGGATGCTACTCCTCCTGTTTATTGGAGGAACCAATTCAACATAATAACAGTGAAGTCCCTGCACGGCCTCTACATTCGTCAGAGGCCAACTTGCTGGTGGTCCCTGGCCCCTCGATGATCGTCACGGCTGTGGCAGCCTCTACCTCGGGACCCAGGGGCCTTTACAGTTCTGGGGTTCCACCCTGCCTGGTGAGAACATCTTTACACACCACCAACTATCCGGGCTCCTGGCGGCATCCTGGAGGATTCACCGCTTGGGGGGCCTGTAAGACCGAATTGTTCCACCGGGCTTTTGGGGGGGCCGGCCGCTGATGAGCGCCCCTTTCCCCCCTTTCCTCCCCCCCTTTACACTCTGGGCCCTTAATACTTATGGGGGCCCTCCTCTCTCTTATCTTGTTTCTTTCCAGGGTGGGTTTATGACGTTTTTATGCTGGATGCCAATGTAATTTTGTTAATTTGCTGTTTTAATGGGGTTTTAATGTAATTGTTGTTTTATTGTGTTGTTCACCGCCCAGATCCCTTCGGGGGAGGGGCGGTATATAAAATCAATTATAAATAAATATAAATAAATAAATAAGTGCAATCAAGTTGCAACTAGCTTACGATGACCTCTCCTGGGTCTAGGAGAGTTGAAGACCTCTGGTGGAAGGGGAGGTTCCAAGGTTCTTGAGGCCACTCGTGATGCTGAAGAAGAAGAAGAAGAAGAAGAAGAAGAAGAAGAAGAAGAAGAAGAAGAAGAAGAAGAAGAAGAAGAAGAAGAAGAAGAAGAAGAAGAAGAAGAAGAAGAAGAAGAAGAAGAAGAAGAAGAAGAAGAAGAAGAAGAAGAAGAAGAAGAAGAAGAAGAAGAAGAAGAAGAAGAAGAAGAAGAAGAAGAAGAAGAAGAAGAAGGTGGTGGTGGTGGTGGTGATGGTGATGGTGATGGTGATGGTGATGGTGATGGTGATGGTGATGGTGATGGTGATGGTAGTGGTGCTTGGATTTATACCCTGCCTTTCTCTCCTGTAAGGACACTCAAAGGGGCTTACAAACTCCTTCCCCTTGCTCTCCCCACCACAGATGTCATGTGAGATAGGTGGGGCTGAGAGAGTTCAGAGACAACTTTGACTGGTCCAAGGTCACCCAGCAGGAATGTAGGAGTTGGGAAACGCATCTGGTTCACCAGATCAGAATCTGCTGCTCATGTGGAGGAGTGGGGAATCAAACTCAGTTCTCCAGATTAGAAACCACCTGCTCTTAACCCCTGCGCCATGCTGAGAATTGGAAAGTTCGATACAGGAGACATCCATCCATGGCTGCTAGTTATAGTGACTATTATATTAAATATTTTGTTTTTTCTGTTTTTTGTAGAAACTATAGAGCTGTAAATAATATTTTATGAAAATATTAGATCCCTGGTGTGTTGGTTTTTGATGGACCTCTGAAGGAGTTCCATTGGGACTGAAAAGCAACAAGTCTTTCTGAGTATACTTTGAGGGGAGTTTTAACATTGGTGCCTATCTTCTATGGAGATTTTAATGTATAGTTTTCTATTCAAGCACAGTGCAATAAAAGGGAGGCATAACATATTTTAACAGATGTCTACCAAGCTTCTTAACCTTTTTTGGCTCCTGATTAAAGAGGAACCTCCAGTTCCCGAGGCAGTAAACCTCTAAATGCCAGTTCCAGGTAGGGTTGCCAGCCTCAGGTTGGGAGACCCATGGAGATTTGGGGGTTGGAGCCTGAGGAGAGGAGGGTTGGGGGCGGGAAAGGAACTTAGTGAAGTACAATGCCATAGAGTCCCCCTTCCAGAGAGGCCATTGTATCTAGGGGAATGTCAGGGATTATGCCTAGGTGATTGAGCAGCAGTGGCGTAGGAGGTTAAGAGCTCGTGTATCTAATCTGGAGGAACCGGGTTTGATTCCCAGCTCTGCCGCCTGAGCTGTGGAGGCTTATCTGGGGAATTCAGATTAGCCTGTGCACTCCCACACATGCCAGCTGGGTGACCTTGGGCTAGTCACAGCTTCTTGGAGCTCTCTCAGCCCCACTTACCTCACAGGGTGTGTGTTGTGAGTGGGGAAGGACAAGGAGATTGTAAGCCCCTTTGAGTATCCTACAGGAGAGAAAGGGGGGATATAAATCCAAACTCCTCCTCCTCCTCCTCCTCCTCCTCCTCCTCTTCTTCTTCTTTTTCTTTTTCTTCTTCTTCTTCTTCTTCTTCTTCCCTTCTTCTTCTTCAATGCAGCTGTGGTGAAATATATAGATGGTGATTGTATCTAGTTGATTAAGATGCATTCCTACCAGTGTAGCTGCTAAAAGATATATGTAACCAATCTGCTATATGTTACCATTGTTGTGATGAGACATTCTTTCCTTGATCTCTGTCTTTTATGGCTTCACATGCTTGGTAGATAACTAGGCTTATCCCTGACACCATCGGCTCTCAAGGGAAGCAGGATGTTTCCATTGCTCTGTGGGGGCAGGAGACCAGGTGGCTTTATCTTTATCTGTTGCCGACCTTGAGGCGCCTCAGCTCCGCAATAACTGTTTCTCACAATCTTTGGGAAAACAGGCTTGTTTCTGAAGAAAGTGGATAGCAAAACCAAGGTTCCCCAGAACTGGCTTTTCTAAGCTGGGTGCTTTGTTGCCTTCCAATCAATGTTGCTGATCAACAATACAGAGTTCATTTATTGATTCAAGGTCCGAAACCTATCAAGGGAACTGAGCTCTGTCACCTGGAGATGACTTGTAACAGCTTGAGGTCTCCAGCCACCACCTGGATGTTGGTACATAAGAACATAAGAACATAAGAACACACCAGCTGGATCAGACCAGAGTCCATCTAGTCCAGCTCTCTGCTACTCGCAGTGGCCCACCAGGTGCCTGTAAGGAACCTCAAAGGACTCGAAACAAAGGAACTGAGTTCAGTACGTTTATTTCATAAACTTCAACGATTGCATTACATGGGATGCGGATTCTGACTTTCCCGGGCTTCAGGCGTCACTTTTACGGAACCTTCAGCCACCTCCCCCAAACGTCCCAGCAGTTTTCCCACGACAGAGCAGAAACAAGCTTCAAACACACAAGATAGCCACAGCAAGGTTAAGGCCCCAACCTTCCCGGGCACGAAGCCCAGAACGAGGAATGCGTCAAGGCCAGGCAGAAAGAGCAGAAACTAACCCCCAGCCTTACACTCCACCTCCTCCACGAAAGCCCCCTCTCCCCCCGGTTTAAGAGGGAAAGCCTTATGCAAAGCAGCGATCGGGGGGGGGGCGTCAATATTTTCAACATACACCCATTGATTATGTCCTGAGGGATATCCCACCCAGGATACCGCGAAATATTGCAGACGTTTGTGTTAATGTAAGCTTGAGAATCCAGAATAAGCTGTCGATTTCGTAGTGCTTGATGGCCATCAACAATCACCGGTGGGGAACCTCCGTTGGGTAGGTACCAAGCATCTGTGAGATCTGGAGCCCGCTTGAGTAAGCTAAGGAATGAAATACAGGGTGAATATTACTAAGAGAATTAGGCAACTCTCTAACCCGAGCAGTCCACATCGTTGATCACCTGGGTGATCCTAAACGGGCTACTAAATTTCTTGCCTTAGCTTAGAATATTTATGCACATCCTTCCTAAGGTTTTTGGTTGGGACAAATAAACCCGCCCCACTTGCGAGAGGAAAATCCATTCTATGTTTGTCCGCTTGTCTCTTTTTGGGCTTCCCTGGCGCTTGGCGAGGTTTGGAGGAAGAGACGGATTTCCAACCTTCAGATAGAGACCCGGATCCAGTCACTGCAAAGTCAGGGGGTTAGGAAAGCGCCTGATCGAGGGGGAGCTGGGAGTATTACGGGAGAAGCGAATCGACCGAGACTACTTCAAACGGAGTTTTATTGGTGCTGCTGTGAACCGCGTTGTTGTAGGCATGATTCGTGAAGGGGAGAAGCTCCGTCCAGATTAATCCTGATGATAGTTGGTGTAGCAGCATAGGTACTGCTCAAAGCCGTTCTGTTGGTCCGTTCGGTCTGGAGCGTCACTTTGCACGTCGAGTGCGGGGCTGCCACAGCCGAGAAGCGGTTCCCAACAACTCCAGGAACGGCTTTCCCAGAACTTAGATATGAACTGTATGGGCCCTGTCGAAAATCACTTTCTCTCCGGCGATGAATGCAAACAATAGATATGTTGAATAAACGAATTTGGCCAATTTAGGGCGCCGAGGGAATGGTGGAACAACGGAGACGAAGTCGCGCTTGTTTGGAAAAGAGGTCCACCACTACCCAAAGAAATACTGTATTACCATGGCTTTTCTGGGGAGATCTGTGATGAAATCCATGGAAATCACTTGCCACCGGCCGAGCCAGCCCGGGGATGGGGATGAATTAGTAATGTCCCGATGGCGACTTTAGTAGAGAGGGATATGGTGGCTTTAGCCTCTGCTCACATCGGACACCCCTTTATGTATGCCTCAATCGTCGCTAGGCGCATGGTGCGCCACCAGAAACTACCTTCTAAAGTAGGTGAAGCGTTTTCCAGAAATCCCAAAGTGTCCAGCCTTTGTCGGTACGTCATGACCAGCCATTAGTAACCTGCTTACGTAAAGCGCCGGTTGGGGCGTACCAGCAATCCCCAGTCTCCTCACTCACCTCTTGTAACTTTGCAGGAGGGGTCAGATTCTTCCTTGGCGGGAACCTCCTGTCGTCCACGCCTCCTCCAGCTGACGCTTGAGAAGCGGGGATAAAAGCGTTCAGAACCTGCACAGGGGAATGTTTCAAGAGTGACTGTCTGGGGATCGGGTTACCGCCATAAACCCAATTGAGAAGGTGTGAAAGGGGAGATGGTACGAAGGCATGGCGCCAGTAAGGAAGTGTCCGTCCCCCTGTGGAGGCGAGGATTAGGGCGTCAGCTAATTTGTTACTATTACCAGGGAAGAAATGGACAGTGAAGTTGAATCTGGAAAAGAAATCCGCCCATATTAATTCGTTTGGCTGACATTCTGAGTGGAGTAGACAAAGCTGCCAAGTTTTTTATGATCTGACCAGACTTGGAAACGGGTCGGGCGGGCGCCTCTTCCAGCCAATGCCGCCACGTAGACAAAGCCTCTTTAATGGCTGCGGTTTCTTTATCTCCAACTGTCCAGTTGGACAGTTCAGGGTCGGACAGTTTTTTCGATAAATAAGCACCACGGTACAAGTTTGTTATGCTTTTATTTTTTCTGCAAGAGTGCTGCTCCTAAGGGCTTTATCCGAAGCATCGACATGTAATGCGATGAAGAAGAAGGCAAAGTAGAGGATCTGGGTGTTTCAAAATAGGTTCAGTAGTGAAAGCCGTCTTAAGAGCCTGAAGCGATTTTTTGACACTCAGGGGACCAGAAAGGGAGCCCCAGGTTTTGAAGCGCCTGGGGTCCCTTTCGCTTTGGTCTTGCGCCAGTAAATCTGTGAGTGGTAGAGAGCAAGCTTGGCAAATTGGGGAATAAAATCACCGATAAAAGTTCACAAAACCTAGAAACGATTGAAGTTCCTTCACGGGTGGTGGGTATCGGCCAATTCACTACAGCTGCAACTTTTTTTGCGGGTCCATCTCCAGAGGCCCTCTGGAGAGATCCGATACCCTAGGTAATCCATGGAGAGTTTGAAGTGCGAAAGCACATTTGGACAGTTTTTTGCGAAAAGTGAGTTATCGAGCAGACGTTGCAACACAGCCACTGACCAAGCGTTCATGCTCTTCCATGCGTTTGGGAATATATTAGAGCGTCATCCAAATACACCACCACCCCTTAAACAGAAACTCTTGTAGAACATCATTTGATAAGAGACATGAAAGCCCCTGGGGCACCGGATAATCGAATGGCATTACAAGGTATTTATACTGGCCAAATTTGGTATTAAATGCTGTTAAATGCTCGAAGCCCTCAGCAATTAGGTACTTCGGTAATAAGCCTCCCTCCAGATCCAGTTTGGTAAAATACGCCCCTTCCCCAAGGCATAGAGCAGAGTCCTTGATGAGGGGCAAAGGGTGACATTGTTGACAAGCGAAACAGCGTTGAGACCACGATAGTCCAGTGCACAGGCGGTAAGGGTTCCATCTTTCTTTTCACAAACAAAGCGGGTGCTGCGTGGGTGCTCTTTGTAGCTTCGGCCGATGAAACCGCCGAGCCAGATTCTTATCGCGAGAAAAGGCTCGAAGCTCCTTCTCCTCGGCACAGGCTCATCCGATATATTCTGCCTTTACACGGAAGTTGTGCCCCTGGGACCAAGAGGATTTTTACAGTCTGTGTCCCTATGGGGCAGAGTTGATCGCATGACCCTGTTCTGCAAAAGACGTAGCAGCTGAAGTCCCAGTACTGTTTGGGAACTCCGGCCAGTTCTGGGACTCGAGGTCACCCTGGCTGAAGCCATTGCCTGCAAGGCGACTCGGGGGGATCTTCTTTAGCCTCTGCGGTGAAGCTCACCCTGCGTGCATGTGATCCCCACAAGGGGGGATTGAGTGAATGTCCGGACTATGCGTTTGCCCCCAGAAATGGTGGAGTTCATGGGAGAGGAGCCAGGGCATGCCCAGCACTATGGGATGTTTTGGCAACTGGAGCCAGAATGAAGCCTACGTCTTTCCCAGTGTTCAGCACATAGCAGAAGCACTGGTTGGATTTGAAATGGGCGGACCGTGTCCGGGGTGCCCAGCCGGTGGCTACCATCCATTTGAGTAAAGGGAATGGGTTTGGCCAATGCTATACATTCGAGCCCTAGCTGCTCCAGCCACCTGAGGTTTCATAAGGCAGTGGGACCAGCTGGAAGGTCTGCAAAGAGCTTCGTGCTAGAATATGGGTGTGCTTGAAGGTATTGTTGGTTGGCGTGGTCATTCAATAGTTAGCTGGGGGGCTCCCCATTCACTCTACCGCATCTGGCGCAGGAAAATCTTCCAGCGGGACAGGATGAAAGGCTCACCCCTTCAGGTTTGAATTGTCATCCCGATCTCCCAGAACTGCGTCATCGCCATAGGGTGGTTTCGCGCCAGCTCCTTAGCGGGGCCCCGAGGGCCCTTCTTCTAGAAGAGTCCGTGCCATTGACTTTGCGAGATGCGGGGACAGGAGCCTTTTGTTTTCGGGCAGTTGGGCGCCACCATGTATTGAGCCCGGGCCCCCACAATATAGACACAACCAGCATGTGGTGACGGTGCTCCAGAAGGTGGATTAGGCTGCTGCCAGTCCCTGCACACTAACCTTCTTCGGTGGGATGGTGGCCGTGGTTGCCAGTTTGGCGAAGCGGTTTGGCAGGAAGGTTTGGTCGGCGGAGGCCGGTTTTCCCCGTCTTGGATCCGATTAAGGCGGGCCGCAATAAAGGTTGCCGGTTGTAATCCCACTCCAGCGATGGTCTAAGGAGTTCCGCGCACCATGCATGCCCAGGTGCAGATCTCTTCCTCGACTGGCGTCATGGAAGTATTCACATTTCATCGCGTTCGGGACCCAGTCTGGGAGCTTTGCACCATGACCAACCGGAATTCTCGGTAGAACTCTGCAAAGGTTTTGTTTCTACCTGCTTGAGGAAGTTTTAACAGTCTTGATGGCTTTGTTCACCTCTTCGGATCTTGGCGAATTGCCAGCAGCCCTTGAAGTAAAGCTGCCCGCGGTTTGCAGTTCCAGGGGCCCCTGGAACTTCGCTATGCAATTCCACAAACCATTCCGCGGCGTCTCCATCCATGCAACTGCGGACCCGATGTCCCGCACCTTCACCGGAAACTTCGGACCTATAAAGATCATCAAACTCAAGCATATGTCGTCGAGTTGTAAAATAAAAATATGGCAATCTGGATGCTGTCCCATCAAAAAAGGTCTGCAGGGGATGTGAGGGCGAGGGTAACCCTACCGGCTCATGGAACTACAGGGCTGGAACTTCATGCAGGTGGTGGTTGTGCCCCTGGACTGCCGGGGCTGGAGGTTGCACGGGGAGCAAGGACTCTACGCATGGGGTAGGGGAGGCCGGTGCGATCGAGGCGATGGGTTGGTGAAGAGTTGCGCCACCCGGTGCGAGGGTAGAAACCACTGAAGTGGTGGCTGAGAGATCTCGGAGGCGATAAAGCCTCCCTTGCCGTAACTCCCTCTCACACGGCGTGTGAGAGCCTCCCTTTCACGTTGCAGTCTATCCCATTCTCTACGTTGCAATTCTGCCTCGAAACTTAACTCCTTGGTTTTCCAGCGCTTTAAGGCATTACGGCGTTGGCGGCTGGAGCTCCGAAATCCGGAAGTGCTCTAGGACGCCTGATCACGCAGGAGGTGAGGAGTCTTTGAGGAACTGAAGGTCTCTTAGGACGTCCTTCTCTCGGGGGGAAAGTTCAGCTTCCGCGGTTCCGGCGCTGCTGTTCCCGCGTTCTTGTTCTAAGGCTTCATGCTCTTTCTCGAGAGCCATCCGTTCCTGATCAGTCCGTTTGGTTCTCTCGAGAGCCTCCATCTGTTCCCAAAGATCCAAAACCAGGGGCCTTACCGTGTATCAGCGGCGGTAGAGGCGGTAGCCCCATCAACTGGAAGAGTCGGAGGCATGGAGCACCGTCCAGGGGAGCATGGCAGCTGCTTCAGCCGAGATCCGATAAGTCGGAGGGGTCACGCGAATGCGGGCATCTTCCGCGAGCGTGGAGTCGGAGTCTGGAAGTTTAGAGTAACTCAACACTTCCTTCTCTCAGAGTCCTGGGTCATTGAGGGCGCGAGCCTTTTGGGCAGGCGCTCGGTTAGCTCTGCCAGTGATCTTCGGGAGGGGGATCCCTCGAGGTATTGATCCAGGAACCTTGCCATGGACTCTTCTGTGTCCCGTGGATGGATTTGATACCCCGATTTCCTCCTCCACCTAGTCGCGCATCCACCGGTTTGTAATCCATATGTTGGCGGGTGGTGATATGTTGCCCCAGAGGGGCGCTGATCCATCGACACTCCGCCACCAGGATCGTAGAAATCCTGGCACTTCCAGGTGGCCGGCGAAACTCCAGGCGCCCGAGGAAGGCCATCAGGGGGGGCTTCTTCAATTACTCATGCAGCTGGAGGAAGGCTAAAGCTCCCGGCTAGAGAGTCGAGGGCTTAGAGGTCACCAAGGGAGACGGGTTCAGCTGGCTCCTCCAGAGAGCCCGTTCGCGTGGAAGGAAGATATGGAGCCCTCTTTGGGGGCTACCACAGTCTTGTTGCCTTCCAAGTGCGACGGAACTCTTGGTGTTCAACCCTGCATCTCGTTGGGCATCAGGGATTCACAAAACGGAAAGATAATGGTAGTGACCCAAAATCAATCCGAAGATAGAGATGTGAGAATCCGCATAATGTAAAGGAACCTCAAAGGACTCGAAACAAAGGAACTGAGTTCAATACGTTTATTTCACCAAACTTCAATGATAGCATTACCACGGGATCGCGGTTCACGAGCTTTCGGGCTTCAGGTATCGCTTTTACGGAACCTTCAGCCACCTCCCCCAAACGTCCCAGCAGTTTTCCCACGACAGAGCAGAAACAAACTTCAAACACACAAGATAGCCACAGCAAGGTTAAGGCCCCAACCTTCCCGGGCACGAAGCCCAGAACGAGGAATGCGTCAAGGCCAGGCAGAAAGAGCAGAAACTAACCCCCACCCTTACAGTGCCTTTGGGAGCTCATGTGCAGGAAGTGAAAGCAAGGGCCTTCTGCGGCTGCTGCTCCCAATCACCTGGACTGTTAAGGCATTTGCAATCTCAGATCAAAGAGGATCAAGATTGGTAGCCATAGATCGACTTCTCCTCCATAAATCTGTCCAAGCACCTTTAAAAGCTATCCAGGTTAGTGGCCCTCACCACCTCCTGTGGCAGCATATTCCAAACACCAATCACTCTTCTCCAAACTAAAGAGTCCCAAACGCTGCAGCCTCTCCTCATAGGGAAGGTGCTCCAGTCCCTCAATCATCCTTGTTGCCCTTCTCTGCACTTTTTCTATCTCCTCAATATCCTTTTTGAGATGCGGCGACCAGAACTGGACACAGACTTCCAAGGTGGCTAGCTGGCCCTTGTGTGAAACAGCTTGTCTCTTCTAACATTAAACACTTCAACGTATCTTCTTACGTTAAACACTTCAGCGTATCTTCAAATGCGTGCTGCATTTTTTTCAAAAAAATATCTTCAGTTTGATGGGGACGACACGCTGAAAGTCAGCATGTTTTATGAGAGGGCCTTCGCCTTGGCTTAATGCCTGCGAAACAAAATCAAATCGTTTCACACTTCAGAGAGAACAAATGTTCTCTTCTGCGCATCTGTGTTTTGTGTGAGGCGCAGCTCTGATGGCAGCCGGGCCTCGTGGAAGTCTTTATGGCATTTCCGTCTCGTCAAGGGCAAGAACCCCTCAAGATCCATTAATGAGCGAAAATCGACAGCATCGACGACTCCCTCTTTCCCGAAGCCAAATTGCCCAGAAGATGACGGCACCGAGTGGAACCGATGCCGCGGCACTTGGTGTCCGAGGGACGCAAATGTAGATTGTGCGTCTCAACCTTCCCGCAATCAGCTAAAGTCCTCCAAGGATGAAAGATGTGCTTCGAAATGAGAATGATTCTGTCAGTTTGTATCGGCACGGGCGGCTCGGCGGTGACGGAGATTTGAAGGGCCCTTCTGCGTTGCGTGCTGGGGGGGTGGGGAATGCACTTTCCGACAACAGCGTTGGCGTCTTATTGTAGCTGACATGCTTCAGAAGAGTCAAAAGCATTTGACAGCCTGCTTAAATGTTGCCTTTCAGCCGTTTGTGCTGAGAAGTCTCTCAAAGGGAGTTTGTTAGGTGGATGGGAAAATTATACTTTGCCTCAGCTGTCTGTGCATCTTGATCTTGAAGGGCTTATGATATACAGACACTTATGTGTCTGTATATATATATATATATACACATTATATACACACACACATTGTATATATACACACAAATATGTATACACGTATATATATGTAGGGTTGCCAGGCCAACCTGGAAGTGGGGTGCTGTGTGGTTTCCGGGCTGTATGGCCGTGTTCTAGCAGCATTCTCTCCTGACGTTTCGCCTGCATCTGTGGCTGGCCTCTTCAGAGGATCTGATGGTAGGAATGGAAAGCAAGTGGAGTATATATACTGTGAGGTCAAAAGGTGAGGCCCTCTGAATAGAGTAGCCTGGTATGTGAGTCACAAGAGTCTGTGGCTGTGTGGTTGTATGGAGTAGGTGTTCAAACATGGCAGTAATTCTAGCAGCATTCTCTCGGCGTTTCGCCTGCATCTGTGGCTGGCCTCTGAAGAGGATCTGATGGTAGGAATGGAAAGCAAGTGGAGTATATATACTGTGAGGTCAAAAGGTGAGGCCCTCTGAATAGAGTAGCCTGGTATGTGAGTCACAAAGAAGTCTGTAGCTGTGTGGTTGTATGGTCGTGTTCACGGCTGCATGGCCGTGTTCTAGCAGCATTCTCTCCTGACGTTTCGCCTGCATCTGTGGCTGGCCTCTTCAGAGGATCTGATGGTAGGAATGGAAAGCAAGTGGAGTATATATACTGTGAGGTCAAAAGGTGAGGCCCTCTGAATAGAGTAGCCTGGTATGTGAGTCACAAAGAAGTCTGTAGCTGTGTGGTTGTATGGTCGTGTTCACGGCTGCATGGCCGTGTTCTAGCAGCATTCTCTCCTGACGTTTCGCCTGCATCTGTGGCTGGCATCTTCAGAGGATCTGATGGTAGGAATGGAAAGTAAGTGTAGTATATATACTGTGAGGTCAAAAGGTGGGGCCCTCTGAATAGAGTAGCCTGGTATGTGAGTCACAAAGACGTCTGTAGCTGTGTGGTTGTATGGTCGTGTTCACGGCTGCATGGCCGTGTTCTAGCAGCATTCTCTCCTGACGTTTAAGCCTGCATCTGTGGCTGGCCTCTTCAGAAAGTCTGATGGTAGGAATGGAAAGCAAGTGGAGTATATATATACTGTGAGGTCAAAAGGTGAGGCCCTCTGAATAGAGTAGCCTGGTATGTGAGTCACAAAGAAGTCTGTAGCTGTGTGGTTGTATGGTCGTGTTCACGGCTGCATGGCCGTGTTCTAGCAGCATTCTCTCCTGACGTTTCGCCTGCATCTGTGGCTGGCCTCTTCAGAGGATCTGATGGTAGGAATGGAAAGCAAGTGGAGTATATATACTGTGAAGGAGTCAAGGTGAGGCCTCGAATAGGAAGTAGCCTGAGCATCGTGAGTCTAAAGAAGTCTGTAGCTGTGTGGTTGTAGTAGTCGTGTTCCGCGGCTGCATGGCGTGTTCTAACGTAGCATTCTCTCCTGACGTTTCGCCTGCATCTGTGGCTGTACTGGAGGATGGATGGTAGGAATGGAAAGCAAGTGGAGTATATATACTGTGAGGTCAAAAGGTGAGGCCCTCTGAATAGAGTAGCCTGGTATGTGAGTCACAAAGAAGTCTGTAGCTGTGTGGTTGTATGAGTGCGTGTTGCGGCTGCTGGCGTGTTCTAGCAACATTCTCGGCGTTTGCTTTAAAACCATTGTGGCTGCGTCTTCAGAGGATCTGAAAGCCTTCGACAACCTGGAAGTGTTGGAATTTTGCAAGCGTCTGTCACAACTCAGTTATTTAAAAAAGTTACCTGTTTGTATGTCAACAAGTTGCTGAAGTCACTGTTTATGGCCGGATCGATCGATTAGCTATTGGTCAGTTAGATAGCCATGGCTTACATGTCAGTGAGCACGTGCCTCTGAAGTTATAACGTTAACTCTGGCCCCTTCCGCACACGCAAAATAATGCGTTTTCAAACCACTTTCACCACTGTTTGCAAGTGGATTTTGCCATTCCGCCCAGCTTCAAAGAGCACTGAAAGCAGTTTGAAAGTGCATTGTTCTGCATGTGCGGAATGAGCCTCTGTTTCTTTGTTTGAGCAGACTTGACACCATCACCACCCCTGACCATGAGCACAAGACAGCAGATAGGTACCAAGATGTAACCAAACATGCAGTAGTGTAGATGTGTAACACCAGGAAGTGACAATAGAAATTCTATAGCCGTGGTGGCGAACCTATGACACTCCAGATGTTCATGAACTACAATTCCCATCAGCCCCTTCCAGCATGACTAATTGGCCACGGGTTGATGGGAATTGTAGTCCATGAACATCTGGAGTGCCATAGGTTCGCCACCACTGTTATATAGAAATTCTAGGAATATCTTAGAACTCTATGGTAAAACCATAGATAAGAAAAAAATGAAAACCCTGCCATCTCTATGCCGGTATGTAACTTACAAGTTAGAGCTCTAGGGATCACTCTAAACTCAACAGGAGGGCCCTCCACATTTTTGAGCCTGCGGGCAGCTTTGGAATTCTGACACCACATGGTGGTCGTCGCATAAGCATAAGCATAAGCATAAGCATAAGCATTTTATTGTCATTGTGCACGCACAACGAAATTTACAGCAGCATTCCTCGATGCACACAATTTCAGACTCATACATCATCCTCACTTTCCCCTTCCTCCACCCATCCCTACACAGCCCCAAATACATCAATATGAAGCAGCGGAGTTTAGCATAGCCACAGCTCTAGAGTAGAAGCTGTCTCTAAGCCTCTTTGTCCTAGTTCTGAGGGCCCTGTATCGTCTGCCAGATGGTAGCAGTTTAAAAAGAGAGTGTGCTGGATGAGACGGGTCCCTCAGAATATTTTGGGCTTTCTTTGAGGCTTCGGGAATTATAGATTTCTTCCAAGGAGGGGAGAGGGCAGCCGATAATCCTTTGTGCAGTAGTGATCACCCTTTGGAGAGCGCCTTCCTATTCGCCACTGTGCAACTGGAGAACCATACACAGATGCAGTAGGTTAGGACACTCTCTATAGGACACCAGAAGTTTTCCATCTAGTTGTTGCTTCCTTAAAAGTCTCAGAAAGTACAGTCTTTGCTGGGCTTTCTTAACCACCGCGGCAATGCTATGAAATGGCTGCCAAAATTGGCTGTCTCAACAGGTGGCACCTGCCACAAAATAGAGAGCTAGCATGGTGTACTGTTTAAAAGCAGCTGACTTTAATATGGAGAACCAGGTTTGATACCCCACTTCTCCGTGTGAGCGGCGGACTCCAATCTGGAGAACTGGGTTTGTTTCCCTGCTCCTCCGCATGAAGCCTTCTGGGTGACCTTGGACACGTCACAGTTCTCTCAGAACTCTCTCAGCCCCACCTGCCTCAACAGGAGTCTGCTGTGGAAAGAGGGAGGGAAAGCAATTATATGGTGCTTTGAGACATCCTGATGGTAGACAAAAGCAGGGTGCAAAATCAGGGACGGACTTGGATCTGGCTTTGCTTCAGGAAAAGCTTGGAGGTGGCTCTGTTGTCTGCATCTCCTCATGAGGAGCCAATTCTAGTCTCATTGTTTGTAGGCTTCATCTCTGAGTCCTCTGAGACCTCATCACCCAGAGACTGACTCATCACAGTTAGGTTGGGCTGTCCAAAATCATGGACAGCCAATCCCGATTGGAGGGGCTGGTTTTGCTGTAGGAATGGCGAAGGGCCACTCCAATGCATTTGCCCCTTTTGCCGGTGTAAGGAGCACCCACGCCAGTGGACGAAGCAAAAACTCCAGTCTTCTCCTGCCCCTCAGCATTGTGGCAGGTAAACCCTGAAGTCTGGGCCCTCAAGGAGCTGTGCTGCCGTCCAAGTGGATTCCACTGAGGGGTGGGGAAAGGGGTCGCGTAATGTGTGATGTAAGTCTGCTCGTTCTATGGGGCAATTCAGGCAGCCAGAGGGATTTAAACTTCCACTCCTTTTTATCCCCGACCGTTTCTGCACACGCGCACACTGCAAAGTGGATTGCAGCGCTAGAGAGCGTCATGGCTCCGTGGGGACTTTAACCTCACACATTACAGAAACCCCAAACCTGCCCTATAAACACATATAAGAGTGGTTTCATTCCTTTGTACACCCACTGGAAGACCCTCTGTGGAAGTCATTACCAGCATTTTGCCAGGCCTGTGGTTGAGGACAGTAATAGCATTTTCCAACATCACTGCTTTCCCTGTATCTGTATCTGTTCCTTTTCCTTTCCTTTCTTTCTTCCCATCCTTTCACTTCTCTTCCCTTCTTTTCACTCACTCATTCCTTCCCTCCCTCTGTCCTTCCTTCCTTCCTTCCTTCCTTCCTTCCTTCCTTCCTTCCTTCCTTCCTTCCTTCCTTCCTTCCTTCCTTCCTTCCTTCCTTCCTTCCTTCCTTCCTTCCTTCCTTCCTTCCTTCCTTCCTTCCTTCCTTCCTTCCCTACCCTCCCTCCCTCCTCCCTTTCTTTCTTTCTTTCTTTCTTTCTTTCTTTCTTTCTTTCTTTCTTTCTTTCTTTCTTTCTTTCTTTCTTTCTTTCTTTCTTTCTTTCTTTCTTTCTTTCTTTCTTTCTTTCTTTCTTTCTTTCTTTCTTTCTTTCTTTCTTTCTTTCTTTCTTTCTTCATTTATTTATTGTTTAATCTTATATACCGCCTTGTTTAATCTTATATACCTTCCTATTTTCTTTCATTCCCCTTCACTGAACCCGATTTTAGGGCACTACTGAGAAACTGGGAAGCTGTAATTGGGATTTTTTTTGTAAGCTGCCCTGAGCCTGCTATGGGGAAGGATAGGGAATGAAAGAAAGAAAGAAAGAAAGAAAGAAAGAAAGAAGAAGAAGAAGAAGAAGAAGAAGAAGAAGAAGAAGAAGAAGAAAAAAAAAAGAAAGAGAAGAAGAAAAAAAAAAAAGAAGAAGGAAGAAGAAGGAAAGAGAAAGAAGAAGGAAGGAAAGAAGGAAGGAAAGAAGAAGAAGAAGAAGGGAAGGGAAGGGAAGAAGAAGGGGAAGGAAAGAAGGGAGAAGGGAAGGGAAGGAAGGGAAGGGAAGGAAGGAAGGAAGGGAAGGAAGGAAGGGAAGGAAGGAAAGAAGGAAAGAAGGAAAGAAGGAAAGAAGGAAAGAAAGAAAGAAGGAAGGAAGGAAGGAAGGAAAGAAAGAAAGAAAGAAAGAAAGAAAGAAAGAAAGAAAGAAAGAAAGAAAGAAAGAAAGAAAGAAAGAAAGAAATCTGGTTTTTACCTAGGTTCCCAAATGCCTTCAAGCATATCTGACTCACCCTGCCCATAATTATTGGAGTTACAGTGAGACTTTGACCTTTGCTGAAGCATCCTATCCTCGGAGCTAGTTTCTCTAGAAAAGTCCTGCAAACACCTTTATTGTTTCCAGTGACAAAATAAGGACTCCCTGCCTCACGCTTAATGAGACATTCTGTGCCAAATTACTGTCCATTATGTACTGGATCATTTTCCTACCCCAGTGTCAAAAGATCGATATATCAGCAGGTCTTCCATTCATAGACTGGAGATCATTAAGCGCTATTGAATCCCAATTTTGACATGATGTTGGACCCGAGGTTCGTAATCTGTCTACGGCAGCAAAAAGATTTGACCTAGATCAATAAGGAAATCTGAGCATCAAGCACAATTCTGGCAGATCCTGGCAGATAGAAGCAAAGAATTCTGGGAATTAATGCCAATCAATACTCTCAGAGTCAGTTTAGAGACTGAATCTTGTCAAATACACCATTTGTACTCATGTATAAAACTTTCCTTATTATTTCCATAATACTGTCCACCATGCCAAAGAAAATTCTACTTTATGTTTGTGAAGTATGCCTACAAAAGTGCAAAGCTGAAGTTTCCAAAGTGTTCTGGAAAATTTCCATCCTAGCTTGCTAACTCACTGGCTACTGTTGCCTTTGGTTCCTTCTGATGGCTCATGTTTGCAAATGAACAGGAGGTTTGGGAGCAAGGACACGAGTGGGCTAGCAATCTGTGCAGCACTACATCACTTCAGGGGAAAACCCAAAAGCAATGTGGGGTAGTTCTAGGAATTGCCAGAACCTCTGTGGTAAAATCATAGAGTTGACGGTGAATCCAAGAGCTACCCTATGCCATGCCCAGGTTTTCCATGGGAATGAAGTTGGACTGCACAGGAAGCCATTTTTTAAATTCCCACCCACTGCTTGGAGTGGTGGCAGCAAGAATGGGAGACCTGGTAGCTGTACCAGTCCTGTAGTTATTGGGGAAGTGGTAAACCACCAGCCCAACATAGCAATGACCTTGCTCACTTCTTTTTCTGGAAGGCCTTTGAGTGATTGGGACATAATGATATTTCATTCTTTTTTAAGGTTTGGGTGAGGCCATGGCTTAGTGGTAGACATCTGCTTGGCATACAGAAGGTTCCAGGTTCAATCCCCAGAAACTCCGATCGAAAGGATCAGGTAAAAGGTCATGTGGAAGGGCTCTACCTGAGACCATGGAGAGCTACTGCCAGTCTGAGTAGACCAGTGTTTCCCAACATTTTCGACGTCATGGTACCCTTGGCCTCACTCTTCATAACTCATGCCTGCCATCCCCCTACCTTCCCCTCCCAGTGCTCCTGCTTGCCACCCCTACCCCCCACCACCTTCTCCTCCCAGGGTGAAGGGAAGCACTGTGGGGTTGGAAGTAGCAGCTGACCTTGTGGCATGTCCTGCCCCCTAGGCCAACTCCATATCCTAACTGGCACTGGCGGAAGACACCACAAAAGTGAGGGGTGGTGGTAGCATTGCCGCAGTACCCCTGGGACATGCTCACGGCACCCCAGGGTACCACGGAACCCTGGTTGGGAATCACTGGAGTAGACAATACTGAGCTTGATGGACCAAGGGTCTGATTCAGGACCAAGGACAGCTTCTGCCAGTCTGAGTAGACAATAGTGACCTTGATGGACTAAGGGTCTGATTCAGGACCAAGGACAGCTTCTGCCAGTCTGAGTAGACAATACTGATCTTGGTTCTGGTGGGTTTTCCAGGCTGTTTGGCTGTGTTCTGATGGATCTTGTTCCCAACATTAGGAACAAGATCCACAGAACACGGCCACACAGCCTGGAAAATCCACCAGAACCAGTTGAATTTGGCTGTGAAAGCCTTCGACAATACAATACTGATCTTGATAGACCAGGGGTAGGGAACCTGCAGCTCTCCAGATGTTCAGGAACTACAATTCCCATCAGCCTCTGTCAGCATGGCCAATTGGCCATGCTGGTAGGGGCTGATGGGAATTGTAGTTCCTGAACATCTGGAGAGCCGCAGGTTCCCTACCCCTGCTCTAGAGCATAGGTGTCAAACTCACAGCCCTCCAGATGTTATGGACTACAGTTCCCATCATCCCCTGCCAGCATCATGCTGGCAGGGGATGATGGGAACTGTAGTCCATAACATCTGGAGGGCCGTGAATT
>NC_059431.1:7235023-7439165 GCF_021028975.2 Sphaerodactylus townsendi | reverse complement strand
TGGGCCTTGAGTGTGGTGGGGGTATTGGGCCATGAGTGTGGTGGGGGTATTGGGCCTTGAGTGTGGTGGGGGTATTGGGCCTTGAGTGTGGTGGGGGTATTGGGCCATGAGTGTGGTGGGGGTATTGGGTCAAGGGGCTCCAAGAAGGGGTGGTCCCATCCTTGGGCGGCAACAGTGCAGCCTTGAGAAAACACTCCTTTCTCTAGACCTACACTGCACTTGCAAATACCCATATTCCCGAATCTTGTCAGTGAACCTCCTGCACTGCCCCCACTTTGTGAGGTAGGTGGGAGTTCTGAAGAACAGTGACCAGCCCAAGGTTACCAACCAGGCTTTATGTGCAGAGGAAGGGAAACAAATCCAGTTCACCAGATAAGAGTCCGCCGTTCAGTTGGAGGAGCAGGGAATCAAACCCAGTTCTCCAGATTAGAGTCTACCACTCTTATCCACTACACCACCCTGACTGTCAGTAGATGTATATTGTCAAAGGCTTTTGGGCCAGAATCACTTGGGTGTTGTGTGGTTTCCAGGCTGTATGGCCGTGTTCCAGTCGAATTTTCTCCTGATGTTTCGCCTGCATCTGTGGCTGGCATCTTCAGAGGAGCTGATGGTAGTAAAATGGGTGGATCCCACTGAACACATACAAATCAAGCTTGCCAATTGCACCCTTTATACTTGTTAACAGACAAATGGTTATTTCTCCCACCCTGGATATTCCACAGGTATATATTCCATATATACTCCACTTCAGTGGTGGGTTCCAAAAATTTTAGTAACAGGTTCCCATGGTGGTGGGATTCAAATGTAGGGTAGTGCCAATGGGGCTGGGCTGGGCACGACCGGGCCGTGGCTGGGGATTCTGGGGGTGGGGCTGTGGCAAGGATGCAGCCGCTGTGCTGGTCCTTGGGCGGGAAACAAATGCACGCAGGCGCAGGCTGCCACGCACACCGGTGCACCTCCTGCTAGACTGCTTCAAGTTCTGCGCACTACTGCTGAGGAGGGGCCTAACTAAGGCAAAAATCACGTGGCAAAATCACCAATTAGTAACCCCCTCGCGGCACACACAAATAATTAGTAACCTACTCTCGGGAACCTGTGAGAACCTGCTGGATCCCACCTCTGCTCCACTTGCTTTCCTACCATCAGATCCTCTGAAGATGCCAGCCACAGATGCAGGCAAGACGTCAGGAGAAAATGCTACTAGAACACGGCCATAGAGCCCGGAAACCACACAACACCCATGTCATTGGATTCTCTGGGATGTACAAATTGGCGCAGGAGGTGAACGATTGCTACAAGGCAATATCCAATGACATTTGAGGACAACTTAAGTGAACCTTGACTTGATCCAGCAAGGAAATATGCAAGAATCGTCTGCGGCATGCCACCTAGACTACAGCCACCGCAATCCATTTGAAAACAAACTTGAGGAATGTCTATTAATAACATATATGCCTATTTTATTTTGGTTTAAGTTTTCCCTGTTTGGTACTTAGGAGCTAAGCAATCTCAGGAATTATTTAGATTGTCTTTTGCATTTCTAAACCAATGGAGATTACTGAGTGTTAATTAGGTCCTTTTCTCTTCCGCTCGCCAGAAACCTAGCTGGATAAAGTAGTATATGGCTATATACATGAATGTATAACTGCTAAGGGCCTCTGTTAAATATTCATGGGCTGTTATATGAGAAATCCTTTCCTTTCCAGATTTGGGTAAGTATCTCCATTAATAAAATCCATTTATGTAACAGCTGATTTTGTCTTTTTGTAGAGGTGACTTGAAGTTCAAACCATGAAAGTGGGCAGGGGGGGAGAGAAGAGTCTAGGTTAACGACAGTGGGGGAGTAAAAGGGGATTCAAAGAAGAACTCGATTCACTTCCAATTTGAGCAAAGCCATTTCGATCATCTGTGCAAATAACTCCTGTAGTTGGGAATGCAAAGTTTTCAGGGGGGCTGGATTAAATCCTATCAGAAATGGCTGGAGATGACTTGGGAGTCCAATGTTCTCTTACCAACTGTGGCCTGCAAAATACCTCTAGAACAGTGATGGCTTTAACCTTTTAAATCGAGTGCCCAAATTGCAAAATCGCAAAACCCACCATCGCAAAGCCTGCTTACAACACCACAAATGTCCCTGAATACTGATGCCTTGTATCTTAGAAAAAACAGTTGGCTCCGAGGCGTGCATTACTCGGGAGCAAGCTTGGTGGTAGTTGGTGGCTTTGCTTTGAAGCAACCATGCAACTCTTCCAATGGGTGAATCACGACCCTAGGAGGGTTTACTCAGAAGCAAGCCCCATTGCCAGTAACCGAGCTTACTCCCAGGTAAAGGATCATGCTTTTGTTCTGCACATGAAAATCAGTGGGGTTGAACAGCGCTTAACAGGGTTACCTACACTGCTTCCCCAAAACTAGGTCTTAGGTTTAATGCTAATAATCAAGCCCAGCTGTACAGGCCAGCCTAGATATGTGGAGGGGGGGGGCATTCTGTGTATGCCCAGAGAGAGGGCTCTGAGTGCCACCTCTGGCACCCGTGCCATAGGTTCGCCACCACTGCTCTAGAAGTTCATAGACCGTGCATGGAGGTGAACACAAGAATACAGGAACACACAGAACTGCCTTCTACTGAATCGGATCAAGGTTCATCAAGGTCTGTTTTATGTACTCAGGCTGGCTGGCACTTTCCAGGGTCTCGAATAGAGGCCTTATGTCACCTGCTACCTGGTCCTTTGAGTTGGAGATGCTGGGAACAGAACTTGAGACCTTCTGCAGGTCAAGCAGATGCTCTACCACTGAGCCACAACCCCCCCCCCCGCCATCCTGGTTGATTTGTGTGCAGCTTCAGGTCAACAGTGGTTTGTGTAGTGATTTGCTTGACGATTGCTGCATTGGAAAAAGGCTATGCCTTTTCACATACCCGCTACAAGGGTCAGTGCTATCAGTCACAGACCAGGAAAAGGATTTGGGCATCTTAGTTGATAGTTCCATGGGAATGTCAACTCAATGCATGGCAGCTGTGAAAAAGGCAAACTCTAAGAACATAAGAACATAAGAACTAGCCTGCTGGATCAGACCAGAGTCCATCTAGTCCAGCACTCTGCTACTCGCAGTGGCCCACCAGGTGCCTTTGGGAGCTCTATGCTGGGGATAACTAGGAAAGGAGTTGATAGTAAAACTGCAAGGATTGTCAGGCCCTTATATAAAGCAGTGGGGTGACCGCACTTGGAGTACTGTGTTCTGGTCACCACATCTCAAAAAGGATATCGAGGAGATAGAAAAAGTGCAGAGAAGGGCAACAAGGATGATTGAGGGACTGGAGCACCTTCCTTATGAGGAGAGGCTGCAGTGTTTGGGACTCTTTAGTTTGGAGAGGAGACGTCTGAGGGGGGATATGATTGAAGTCTATAAAATTATGCATGGAGTAGAAAATGTTGACAGAGAGAAATTTTTCTCTTTTTCTCACAATACCAGAACCAGGAGGCATATATTGAAAATGCTGGGGGGAAGAATTAGGACTAATAAAAGGAAACACTTCTTCACACAATTTGTGATTGGTGTTTGGAATATGCTGCCACAGGATGTGGTGATGGCCACTAACCTGGATAGCTTTAAAAAGGGCTTGGACAGATTTATGGAGGAGAAGTCGATCTCTGGCTACCAATCTTGATCCTCGATCTCAGATTGCAAATGCTTTAACAGACCACGTGCTCGAGAGCAGCAGCAGCAGAAGGCCATTGCTTTCACATCCTGCACATGAGCTCCCAAAGGCAGCTGCTGGGCCACTGCGAGTAGCAGAGTGCTGGACTAGATGGACTCTGGTCTGATCCAGCAGGCATGTTCTTATGTTCTTATGCAATGCCCTTACTGGGAAGGACATGGTTACTAGTGTGGCAAGTGATGGTCAATGAGGGTACAAATGAGGGCATCACTCTTTTAATTTCCATTTTTTCCTGTTGTCCTGGGTAAGTGCTCTTTTCCCTCCCAATGCAGTTTAATGATACTTATCTGTATATTACATGCCTTGATGCCAGAGGTTCCTAACCGTTTTTTTTTAACCTGCCAGCCAATTTGGAATTCTGAAACAGGGTGGTGGGTGAAACCACAAAATGGTTGCTGCAGGAGGCGGAACCAAACCCAACATTTCAGGTCATGAGGCCATGCAGATCTCTAATAGTAACTTGTCAACATTTCAGTCTTTGTAAATGAACCAACTGTTTACAGAAGTGTTTTCCTGCTTGAACGTAGCTTCTCTTCATTCCCAAAGTGAAGATCTTTGTGCTGTGGTGGTTGCTACTGCTAACAAATTTTTTAAAAACATCTTCGCAGCCAATCAGATCTCCAGGGGCCAGCCAAAACTGATGCTTCACAAAAGCTCAACCTATCCCTATCACTTTCAAAGAAGAAGAAGAAGAAGAAGAAGAAGTAGTTTAGATTTAAACCCCACTTTTTTCCAACTGCAAGAAGTCTCAAAGTTGTTTGCAAACTCATCCTTTTCCTCTCCCCGCTACCATGTGAGGTAGGTGGGGCTGAGAGAGTTCAGAGAGAACTGTGACCACCCTCAGATCACCCAGTAGGCTTCACATGGAGGAGCGGGGATTCAAACCTGGTTCTCTTGCTAATAATAATCATTTTTAATATTTTTTTTTAAAAAACATGTGCACCAAAAAGGTATTATGCATTTGACATCCTTATTATGTTTCACACTGATATTCTTTATGGCCAGCAACAGAGGTGGGATCCAGTAGGTTCTCACAGGTTCCCGAGAGTAGGTTACTAATTATTTGTGTGTGCCGAGAGGGGGTTACTAATTGGGCGGGTGGCAGCGTGGGCGGGTCTTAGGAGTCCAACAGAGTGATTGGTGATTTTGCCACGTGATTTTTGCCTTAGTTACGCCCCTCCTCTGCTCCTCAGCAGTAGCGCACAGAACTGGAAGCAGTCTAGCAGGAGGTACACCAGCGTGCATGGCGGCCTGCGCCTGTGTGCATTCGTTTCCTGCCCAAGGACCGGCGCAGTGGCTGCATCCTTGCCACAGCTCCACCCAGCAATGCCCCGCCCCCAGAATGCCCCGCCATGCCCTATCATGCCCCGCCCAGCCCCATTGGCGTTACACCACTGTTTGAATCCCACCACCATGGGAACCTGTTACTAAAATTTTTGGATCCCACCACTGCCCAGCAACTGGGAAAAAAAGTTCAGAAAATTGAAAAAGGCAGGAAAGTGGAAGCAGGGCAAAGGAGACTCAATTTTTTTCTTAAAATGAGAATTTTCCAGTCAAAGGGGCAAGGTTGAGAAATTCCCAAAGGCATTCCTGATTTGAAAAACGACGCCACACAGTGCTTCCGACCACAGGGTGGTTACCACAGATTGCCCAGGGAGGAATTGGTCAGGGCAGATCCAGTCAGCGAAGGCTGGAGTTTTTGCTAAGGTTTGCCTGCTCTTCTCTTGCTTCCCCCCCCCGAAGTTTTCTTCCTCCTCCCTCCCCTTTGAATCAATGCTGCCTCCCCTCCTCTGAGGGAAACCGATTTCCCTTATTTGCACACAGCACAATGGAAGAGCCGCGTAAGCTGGAAATTGCTATTGACAATCTGCCTTTATAATTACTGCAACTCTGAAAGAACAACTCGTTTTCTGTTCCTCACTTCCTTATTTCCACCCCCACCCCCCCAAGATACATATTCTTGGTCGTTTGTTCCCCCCACCCTTACAATCCCATCTCTCCCCACGCCCTCCCCAAATCTCATCGGTGGTACCAAGTTCTTAGCTCTTTTTTAAAGTTCTCAAACTCTGGAGGATGCGAATATATAAATCTCGTCTTAATTCCTATTCTTCTTCCAAGTGGAGAACGGCTGTGGACTGGATGGCTGCCAAATTGGCTGGGTTGCGTGGAGAGCCCGGGGGCTGAAGTAAAACAAGAACAAAGTTGGTCGGGGATTCTGGTCGAGGTGAGCGTTTTGGCTAGAAGACAAGATGGGGGAGAAGACCTTGGGGCTATAAATAAGCCGTGCCATTCTGTTTTGCAAAGTCAACAGATGACCTTCCTGAGATCTTTGTGTTGCTTAATGATCCTCAGGAGAGGCCGATGCGCTTTGGAGTATGGAACCTTGGATGGAGGGGAGGGGATCATCAAGGAACGCTGTGATCTTCACGGCTTTGATTATGTGTTCCTTGCATTGCAGGGGGTTGGACTTGATGACCCTCAGGGACTCACCCAACTCTATGGCCCTTTCCGCATGGGCCAAATACGGCACCCTGGGGACGGTTAAAACACTGTCCCCAGGGAGCCGTTCGCACAGGCGGCGCTGCTGAAACGCAGCAGCACCGACCTGGCTCCCCTCCACCTCCCCCAGAGTGGCGTCAGGCTGCCTCCAAAAACCTCCCTCCTGGAGGGAGGTTTTTGGAAAACATCATGTTCCTGCCGGCGCGGTGCGAAGGCACTGCCGGGAACAAGCTGTTTTCCCCGTCCCCCCCACTCACTTCGTCATCCTGCATCGCTCTACTGGACTGCTGAGACCCTCCCTCACTGTCCTCCAACCCTTGGAGGTCGGAGGGCAGCATGGGCGGGTCTTAGGAGTCCAACAGAGTGATGCAGGACGACGAGGTGAGGGTGGGACGGGGAAGAGGCTCCCGCACCGGCCTCCATGGGGGCTGCTCGCATGCTCCCGTGCGAACGGCCCCCACCCCTCCACTGGCAGAATTCCTGCTAGTGCAGGGGTCCTTTCCGCTGTGCAGAAAGGGCCATGATTCTATGAAGTGGTGGGATTCTAATAATTTAATAGCCGGTTTGCCACCTCTTCGGCTGCCCCTCCCCTGCCCACTTACCTGCTGTGGAGGAACTTCTTGTAGGAGTGGAGGGGGGCAACGGGGCCTTGCTGCCACTGCTCTGAAAGTCCCCTTGCTCCCCCTTCCCTGGGAGAGGGGGTGACAAGGCTTTTATCTCCTCAGAGCAGCCAGGTGGCAAGGCTTCTCCAGGACTCTGAAAGCCCCCTCGCTCCCCCTCCCGGGTGGCCCTAACAACCGGTTCACTAAACCCCACAAAAAATTAGGTACCGGTTCTACCGAACCAGTGCGAACCGGCTGAATTCCACCACTGATTCTATGATTCAAAAGGGCCATCAAAACCAACCCCTGACATTCAGGAACACACAATCAAAGCACTCCTGACATATGACTATCCAGCCTCTGTTTACCCCCCCCCAAAAGGAGACTCCATCACAACCTGAGGCAGTGCACTGCACTGTCGAACAGCTTTTACCATCAGGAAGTTCTTCCTAATGTTTAGGTGGAATTTCCTTTCCTGGACTTTAAATCCATTACTCCTTGTCCTAGCCTCTGCCATGCCCCAAGCACACAGTTCCCCTTTACAATCTTGCACAGTGTGCTGCATTAATGTCGGGCTTCTGATATACTCTGAGTAGATTGCAAAGAGGCTCTTATCAAGATCTGCAGTGTGAATTTGCTGACTTTGGTACCTTCATAATTTTGGCCTCTGTGTTGCGTTCAGCATTCATTTTTTGCAATCTGTATAGGCTGGGTGGGGGAGAGAGAGGGGGGAGGGGGTTGATTAAATGAATGCCTGAGGGAACTGAGGATCTGACCTGAACGGAATAAGTAATCAGACCCAGAGAAAACATTCTACAATCCCACAGAAACCAACTTTTCTGGCGGGTCCTTTGCAAAGACTGGTGAGAAAACTGTCAGAGAACACAGTGTGGCAAGAATTGTGGGTGTTTTATAGTCTTCCCTTTTGGAAGAAAAATGCCTGAATGGAAAAAAGTGGCTGTTGTCATTCAACAGGGTTAGAGTGACCTAGCCCCAGATGCCGCTGTGCATAACATGTGCAGTTTTTTTGCATTTATGTAACAGAGATTGCACACTATTTAATACACGTGTATTTTTTAACAGCAGTATGTATTTGATAGTCACTGTATAGTGATTTGCCCTCATTTCCAATGTTGGCGGTTTCTGCACGGGCTGAAAGCAATGGCTTCAGCCCGGTAAAACACCGTTTTGGCGGGGACCCTTCGCACAGGCGCCGCTGCCAAATCGATGCAGCAGTGCTCTGTGCCCGCCAAAACGGTGTATTCAAAACTTGCTTGGGGAGCGAGTTTTCCTGCAAACGCTGGCTTCCATCCGCTGCCATACGAATGGCAGTGGGTGGAAGCCGGCGTTTTCCCCTCCCCTCCCCGGCCCCGAATGTTTCATTACCTTCTGCTGGCAGCTGCGTCGCTCTATCATCGCTCTGAGGAGGGAAGGGGACACACCCAAAGGTCTCCGGTGCTTCAGCCATCACTGTGGCCATGGGGGCGTGTCCCCTTCCTTCCTCAGAGCGACGATAGAGCAACGTGGCTGCCAGCAGAAGGTAACGAGGCATTTGGGGCTGGGGAGGGGAATACGCAGCTGTACAGAGCTTGCTCCCACAGCTGCGCATCCCATGGGGCCATTTGTGCGAACGGCCCCATAGCCTGCATCGGCATGATTAATGCCAATGCAGGGTCTCTCCCTTGGCTGTGTGGAAACTGCAGTTGTGTTGCCATTCTACTAGTGTGGCATGGAGATTTCTCAAAATTATGACTGCTCTCCTGTCAACAAGAGATCAGGTCCCCAGGAGAAAATGGCTGCTTTGAAGAGCTTTGAGCTGCTAGAAGAGGCAACCTCCATGGGAAACTTTCAGCAAATGGTGTGGAGTCGAACCCAGTTCTCCGGATAAGAGTTCACAGCTCATGTGGAGGAGCTGAGAATCAAAAGCAGTTCTCTAGATTAGAGTCCACTACTCTTAACCACTACACCTTGCTGGCTCTCCCTTCCAAGTACTAACTAAGACCAACTCTGTCTAGCAGAGCCATAGTGAGGGGGAACTGCTCCCGGGGCATGTGCCCTGCCCTGCCCTCACCTACCTCCACCACATGTCAGAACACTCCCGTCACGCCCCACCCACACCACACCCCCGCATCTGTGCATGCCTGGGGCAAGTTGCCTCCCTGCCCCCTGGGCATTACGCTACTGCTGCTTAGCTTCCAAGATCTGATGAAATCAGGCTAGCCTGGACCATTTGGGTCAGTTCAACTGCTAAAAGGCAAACTATCAGGAGTCTTATTGTGTTTCCACTTTCTCCTCAGAAGCACCTGCCTGGGCCACACAAATACAAAACTCGTTGGAAGCTGAATCGTGGCCCATTCCTGTGAAAATGGAAGTTTATTTGTTTTTTTTAAAAAAAAGTTTTTTAAAAATATATGCAGAAGACCCATTTGCTTTCTGCACGACTCTGAATTTCGTCATAACCACATCTCATTTTACTTTAAAATGGAAAGTGTTCTACAAGCATTAAAGATGATTATTTGCAAAAGGCCTATTTTGCTAAGAAAATACATCCCAAATTACCTGGTTCCATCTTCACATTTTACAGGTGCCTTAAATTGTTGCCTACACCTTTTTTCCCCCATTTCTTTTCATCTTCTGATTTTGCTCTTTTCTTTTTTTAAAAAAAAAACCCTGAAGTTGTATTGCTATTTACATATTTGAACAAACTAACCCAATCCTCTTCCCCGAATCCCAAACCAACCAATATTAATTCCTGATTGGATCAGTTCATCTTTATCGTATTTCTTTTGAGCTAGGGAATATGCTGAGACTAGAAATGGGGGAAAGAGAGAGAGTTGGCGTTCCGAGGCGCTTCTTATAACCAAAATTAGCAAGATTCTACAATGTAAAGGTTCAATTTGTAATTCTAAAACTCTTTTTTCCCATTCCTTTTGCTTCGCTTCAGGCGTGAATATAAGCAGAGTGGGAGATCTGCTTGCTTCTCTGCTAATGGGGAAGAGATAACTAATAGTGCTGAATTTACAAAATAATATTTGGGGAGTTGCAGGTTCTTTGCATAAACACCTTATTAATATCGTACCCCGACCTTAATGTCTATAAAGTCGTTCGGCTGCACGAACGATACAATTGGCGCTGTTTTAATGCATTGCCATTGTCTTTGTTTTTGCAAACGATCTCTCCCAAAAACTCCTGTTTGGAAATTTAAATTGCAAATGCCTGCATTCCTCCCAGTCTTGTAAGTCTGCCAAAAAAACAGATTTGCAAAAGGAGGAAAATTTGCCGCCAGGGGAGGAGAGAGGTCACAGTTGTGGAGTTCGGTAGGAAGTCCGGGTTCTCGGAGCGTTATTTGGCATTTTCATCATCCGCTTTTGAATAGCCCAGATCAGAATCATTTGAAAAGCAGTAAAAACAATCAATGAAGGTTTAAAAAAATCCTTTAAATGGTATTAGTGCCATTGGCTTTCACATATACTATCTTTAGAGCTAATAGCCACTGTGTGTACAAAAAAAAGAAATTCGCTAAACACGGCCATTGGGGGCGGCAATTGAGAGCACCGGGGAACTCCATGGAGGAAATGGTTTATTTCCTGCCTCAAAACATGTTAAAAGATTTGTGTGGGAAGGGCAAGTGTCAAACCTCTGAGAGTTGGCAGGCAGCAGCAGAAATCCTTGGAAGATTGCTCGCCCTCAAAGGGCACCTTGGAACCCTAGGTGGAGACAAGGGACAGCAGGCAGCCAGTGGGGGAAAGCAAAGCCAGTGGAGAATGGTGAATCCCAGTGGTGAAGGAGATTTTCATGGTCATGGGAAATCCCACCCCACATAAATCCTCCTAGGTTCCTTCCATGTCTAAGCTTCAATCATAACCCCATACTTGCGAAAAATTACATAAAGCAAAACCCTGAAGCAAATCTGTGATACAGGGGATAAAAAAACCTCCTCCTCCTCTTCCTCTACTTCTTCCTCTTCTTCCTCTTCTCCTCCTCTTCCTCATCCTGCTCCCCCCCTCCTCCTCCTCCTCCTCCTCATTCTTCTTCAGTGGCATAGGAGGTTAAGAGCTCGTGTATCTAATCTGGAGGAACCGGGTTTGATTCTCCGCTCACTCCACACAGCAAATGGATTCTCAGGCCCATTCCACACAGCAAATGGAGCCAGGAGACAAAATCTGAACCCCCCCCCCCCCACACACACACACAGGCACCCATATCTACTGCCCAGAGTCCAGGTCCACCACCCGGAGCCCACACCGGCATCTAGGTCTACTGCCTGGAGCTCATGCCAGCATCCAGGTCTACTGCCTGGAGCTTGCACCGGTGTCCAGGTCTACTGCTCGGCGCTGACGCCGGCATCTAGGTCTACCACTTGGGGCTGCTTGTCACATCCAGGTCTATTGCCTGGAGCTGTGCCAGCGCAGGTCTGTGTGTGCCCCATAGGCAGCAGTGGCGTAGGAGGTTAAGAGCTCGTGTATCTAATCTGGAGGAACCGGGTTTGATTCCCAGCTCTGCCGCCTGAGCTGTGGAGGCTTATCTGGGGAATTCAGATTAACCTGTACACTCCCACACACGCCAGCTGGGTGACCTTGGGCTAGTCACAGCTTCTCGGAGCTCTCTCAGCCCCACCCACCTCACAGGGTGTTTGTTGTGAGGGAAGGGCAAGGAGATTGTAAACCCCTTTTGAGTCTCCTGCAGGAGAGAAAGGGGGGATATAAATCCAAACTCTTCTTCTTCTTCCCCCTCCCTGGACCCCACCCTCCCCAGGGCCAATTTACAAAATCTCCAGGTATTTCCCAACCCATAGCTGCTAACTCTAGCAAATGTGCCTCCAATTTTTCACCACACATCAAAGAGTAGCTGGGGAACATATCGTCTGATCCCACCCAAGTTTTCTCATGTACAAATATACAAATCGGTATGCAAATTGAACTATACAATAATACAATACAGTCCATTTTGCATTCCAGGCCCATTCCACACAGCAAATGTGTAACGGGTTGCAGTCGGGATAAAGTAATCCATTTTCCTGTTTTTGCGTTCACGTGCATCTGTGCAGGCACTGCGATTGAAGCCCACAGGAACAATATGGGTTGGTGTCGCGCCTTCACACAAAGACTAGTCTATTTTTTGTAGCAGCAGTGGCTTAGGAGGTTAAGAGCTCATGTATCTAATCTGGAGGAACCGGGTTTGATTCCCAGCTCTGCTGCCTGAGCTGTGGAGGCTTATCTGAGGAATTCAGATTAGCCTGTACACTCCCACACACGCCAGCTGGGTGACCTTGGGCTAGTCACAGCTTCTCGGAGCTCTCAGCCCCACCTACCTCACAGGGTGTTTGTTGTGAGGGGGGAGGGCAAGGAGATTGTAAGCCCCCTTTTCTCTCCTGCAGGAGAGAAAGGGGGGATATAAATCCAAACTCCTCCTCCTCCTCCTCCTCCCCCTCCTCCTCCTCCTCCTCCTCCTCCTCCTCCTCCTCCTCCTCCTCCTCCTCTTCTTCTTCTTCTTCTTCTTCTTCTTCTTCTTCTTCTTCTTCTTCTTCTTCTTCTTCTTCTTCTTCTTCTTCTTCCCACCCCTTTGTAGATATGCAGACATGCACAAAGGAACCCCCCAACAGCCATGCCAGTGTCCCACAATACAACCAGCTGCACCTGCATAGCTATGCAGATGTGTAGCTACGTAGCTAGGAAGATCCAATCCACAAAAGTTTTTTTAAAAAGAAAATGGAGGCGAACGTCAGGAGTGCAAGCTGTTTGCTTGTGAATGGCAGCAACCCAGGATTTTTGAAAATACTTGCTTGTTTAGTGATTAAAAAAAACAGTTTGAGGAAAATAACATGGGGCAGACTCATTTTGGGGCAGGATCTGTGTGAAGTCCCCCACAGTGGGGTTTTTAGCATCCTACGCAGAGGTGGGATCCAGCAGGTTCTCACAAGTTCCCGAGAGTAGGTTACTAATTATTTGTGTGTGCTGAGAGGGGGTTACTAATTGGTGATTTTGCCACGTGATTTTTGTCTTAGTTACGCCCCTCCTCTCAGCAGTAGCGCGCAGAACTTGAAGCAGTCTAGCAGGAGGTGCACTGGCGTGCGTGGCAGCCTGCGCCTGTGTGCATTCGTTTCCTGCCCAAGGACCGGCGCAGCGGCTGCGTCCTTGCCACAGCCCCACCCCCAGAATGCCCCACCCCGGAATGCATGGCCACGCCCCCGTCATGCCCCGCCCAGCCCCATTGGCGCTATGCCACAGTTTGAATCCCACCACCATGGGAACCTGTTACTAAAATGTTTGGATCCCACCACTGATCCTACACCTGTGTTTATTGGCCCATACGGGAAGGGCCCCTGTCTCCACAGTTCATTTCCCCATTTTAGGATCCATCTTCTAATTCATGCCAGAGATTGACTTCTTGTAGCACTACAAGAAACCCTGCGGAATGGCTGTGGCATTGACCCATGAGTGAAGCCCGATATTTCCACTACGACAAATAATAAAATCCACAATCTTTATGCAGCGGTTCCTCCCTCCATATGTTCCCAGTTATTTCATTAGAACTTCATCTTTCCCTCCCTAATTTGATACACATGCAACAAGAAATCTAATTCCCGTTGCAAATCAAATGAAAAACAAAACAGAGAGGAGAGTATTGGAGAGGGAAAGAGAGAGAGAGAGTTTTGATCAAGGATCGTAATGTGTTTGCAAATGCTGTTTAATAGAGGTTCATCATCTTAAGACAAAGCTGGTTATTTACAAGGCTGTGTATGCTTTAAATTCACTGAAGCATAGCATGATGAGCTCTGTAGTTCACCAGTGTGAACCGAACACAGTTTGGACTGCAAAGTAGCTTCTTTAAAAGCTAGTCATCTCATTTCCCACCTGTGGCAGGTAAACCTCCAACCTCTACTCAATCTTTCAAGACATTGATAAATGGGAGAAAAATAGCTGTAAAATGCCTCTGAGGTAACATTTATTTATTGATTTATTGATTTATTGATTTATTGATTTATTGATTTATTGATTTATTGATTTATTGATTTATTCATTTATTGATTGAGTCATTTATTTATTTATTATATTTTAGGAATTGCAGTGTAGTCTTTGGCTCATTCCGCACATGCAGAATAATGCACTTTCAAACTGCTTTCAGTGCTTTTTGAAGCTGTGCGGAATAGCAAAATTTTTGAGCACTTGCAAACAGTTGTGAAAGTGGTTTGAAAACACATTATTTTGCGTGTGCGGAAGGGGCCTTTATAATTGATAATAGGGGAAGTTCCTAGGTTGTCACCAGGAAAGAGAGTCACATCCTCCACAAGCTCCACTCACCACAGGCATTGCTCTCAAAATCTCCCACCATTGGCCAAACTAATGCTGGCACCTCTATAAAAAGTACAATGTCTAGAGATGGCTGCTGCTGGCGACTAAAGGGTTAAGCCTAAGAGGCCCACTTCTGCGTCTGCTTATTTTCAAACCTAGCAACTAGAAAGAGGGATGGGGGTGGGGGCAGAAATATCTCTATGTTGCTGCCAGGAACAACCAGTTCATTTTTCCTGCCCAGCCACCTGATCTCCGCGCCTGATGTTCATTCAAGCTGCCACTCAAAAACAACAGCCAGTCAGAATGGGGGACACCGGGCATGCTCAGATATGCTTGCCGCTGCCACTCAAAAACAACAGCCAATCAGAACGCGGGACACCGGGCATGCTCAGACATGCTTGCAATGTAAATACAGAAGTCCCAGGCTGGAGCATTTCTTCCTGGTCTTCACCAGATTCCTTCACAAAACGGGCAGCTCTGCAAACGGAAAAACCAGGATTAAACAGACCAGGATGATAAGGAACCAGTTCCACACAGGTTTAATTCTGCTGTGTGGAAACGGCCTCGATGATTCTCACACCACTACTCAGAATGGAGGTGGGCAACAGAAGTGATCGGTGGGCAGCCAGTTGGCCATGAATACACAGCTGTCATATTGATCCACTCACATTTCTTTGCTTTACCAACAAGTAAAGCTCCCAAAGGCACCTGGTGGGCCACTGCGAGTAGCCGAGTGCTGGACTAGATGGGCTCTGGTCTGATCCAGCAGGCAGGTTCTTATGTTCTTAAGTATTTATCAACAATGTATTTATCAACAAGTAGGATTTGGCTGTCTTCAACTGCGTATGTAACCTCTATCTGAGGGTTCTGTGGGGCAGAACTTGGAATGAGTTTGCAACAACAAATTTTCAAAACAAAACGGTTTACTTTCTTAACATATAACAACATCAAACATCAACATTTAACATCACACTTCAAGGTCCTGTTCAGATTTCACTTCAAGTCCTTCTCTAGTTACAGTCTTCTGATATTGCCAAGTCCAATTCTTCCTGCAAGTGGGTTGGCTCCTGAAGACTCCAAGGGCTTGGTGAACAGGATTCAACATGATGAAGGTTTCCAGGAGAACTCTCACCCATTACAACCAAAAAAAACCCCTGAAACAATAAACTCCAACATTTACAACATAGCAAAAACAAACAACTACCTTCCCACCAGTTCCCAACAACATTACAGTTACCTTAACAAGGTGTTAAGGGCTCACACAAATCAAGGTCCAAGTCTGGTAGCCTCCTCCAAACTACATGAGCTCTGCAGCCTCCTGCTGCTTTGAGTCTCCACCCCTTTCTGGGTCAACCCATTCTGAGCATGGGGGTTACACCTATACAGGGATATTTTTTCTCCACCTTTCTTTTCTTTTTGAGCACCTTAAAGCTTCCTGTGCCCACCTTAGATTGCAAGGAGCAGCAGTGGCATAGGAGGTTAAGAGCTCATGTATCTTTGGAGGCTTATCTGAGGAATTTGGATTAGCCTGTACACTCCCACACATGCCAGCTGGGTGACCTTGAGCTAGTCACAGCTTCCTGGAGCTCTCTCAGTCCCACCTACCTCACAGGGTGTTTGTTGTGAGGGGGGAAGGGCAAGGAGATTGTAAGCCCCTTTGAATCTCCTACAAGGAGAGCAAGGGGGGATATAAACCCAAACTCCTCCTCCTCCTCCTCCTCCTCCTCCTCCTCCTCCTCTTCTTCTTCTTCTTCTTCTTCTTCTTCTTCTTCTTCTTCTTCTTCTTCTTCTTCTTCTTCTTCTTCTTCTTCTTCTTCTTCTTCTTCTTCTTCTTCTTCTTCTTCTTCTTCTTCTTCTTCTTCTTCTTCTTCCCCTACCTTACTCTGATCTTTCCCAAACAGCAGGACTTTTTCGTCTTCTCCAGTCTTTTCAGGAACAATGCCTTCAGTGCCTATTAGTGCACTGTCTGGATGAGAAAGTTCGTACGTTCCTGCCCATTTTGACACCATTTCCTTCCCATCAGCTGCTGCGCTCCCATACCATAGTTGCTACAATAGTATAGCAGTTACCAAGCTTTTGAAAAAGAAACCTTAGGACATTAGCTCTGTAGAACGTAGAGTTTTCCAGCTAGGAACCTTCCACTTCAGATGTTCCTGCCAGCATGGCCAATTGGCCATGCTGGCCAGGGCTGATGGGAATTGTAGTTCCTGAACATCTGGAGAGCCGCAGGTTCCCTACCCCTGATCTAGTGGCACAGCTGGGGAAAGAGAAGCTGGCGAAGGGAGGTCCACAGAAATGGGACTTCCATTTCATTTAAGGTCAATCACAGTGGATGTTTCCTTCCCTGCACGTTTTCAGAACAAGGAACGCAAAAGAGGGCCTTTCCACACAAATCCCCTGAAACATTAGTGGAATGTGTTCAGCCTTTCCTTTACAACAATGAATCTTTACATTCACCCCTTGAAACCAATCCTGGCCACCATTTTGTGTGTGTTTTTCCCCACCCACCTCACCGGGTGTTTTGTAGTGGGAGGGGGGAAGGACATTGTAAGCCCCCTTGAGTCTCCTTACAGGAGAGGAAGGGGGGATATCAATCCAAACGCCTCCTCAGTAGGAAGAACATCCTGACAGTAAGGGCTGTTTGACAGCGGAAGAGTGTGGAGGGCTCATTCCGCACATGCAGAATAATGCACTTTCAAACTGCTTTCAGTGCTCTTTGAAGCTGGGCGGAATAGCAAAACCCACTTGCAAACAGTTGTGAAAGTGGTTTGAAAACGCATTATTTTGCGTGTGCGGAAGGGGCCGAGGTGTCTCCACCTTCGGAGGTTTTTAAACAGAGGTTGGATGGCCATCTGTCAGAAATGCTTTGATTGTGAATTCTTTTTCGTGTATTCTTTTTGTGTGTTCTTGCAGGGCAGGGAGTTGGACTTGATGGCCCTTGTGGTCTCTTCCCATTCTATGAAGAAGAAGAAGAAGAAGAAGAAGAAGAAGAAGAAGAAGAAGAAGAAGAAGAAGAAGAAGAAGAAGAAGAAGAAGAGGAGGAGGAGGAGGAGGAGGAGGAGGAGGAGGAGGAGGAGGAGGAGGAGGAGTTTGGATTTATATCTTCCCTTTCTCTCCTGTAGGAGACTCAAAGGGGCTGACAATCTCCTTTCCCTTCCCCCATCACAACAAACACCCTGTGAGGTAGTTGGGGCTGAGAGAGCTATGAAAAGCTGTGACTAGCCCAAGGTCACCCAGCTGGTGTGTGTAGGAGCGCACAGGCTAATCTGAATTCCCCAGATAAGCCTCCCCAGCTTATCTATGAAATAAAACCTGGATCCAAATACCACACTGGCATTCAGATCCGAAAAGAAAAATCAAGAGTATGGATAGGTTTCAGCTCCAAGCTATGTGAGTCCAGGAAATACCCATTTTTAAAGCACACCCAAGTAGTTAAACCAGTGACCTCACTCACCCCAGCCTCCGCTCCTCCACCCTACCAACTGCTCGGAAAGAGAACCAAACTGGGCCTGCTAATAGAGGCCACTCTCAGCCCTGCAAAAGTGAGCACAAAGTAAAGAAAGCAAACTTTTTTTCCCCTAGCTAATCTCTGCAACGATGCAGCCCCCTAATTTATTCTGCTAAGCCTTGGCACTGAGACTAAGCCGCTTCTTCTCGGTACCACTGCCGCTTTGACATAACAAGACAAATAATTTTCTCAGGCCCCGCTTTATCTTCTAAACCATTTGATTCTCACTTACTCAAGCCTGGGGGTAGAGCTGACCTTCTGATAAAGCCGCCGAGGCGCCGTAAGAAGCTCGCCTGCCATCGTGCAAGGCCCTGGTGACAGAGGAGCAAGGAAAATGTCCGCGGAAGCGTCGCCTCGCATCTCCTTCCAAGTTTGCCTTCTGGCTGTTCTTTTTGGCTCCGATGTGGACAAAAGGGACTGGGGGGGGGGGGGAGGAGAGGAGACGTCTCTTTTGCTAAAACTTTAGAGAAGTACAGGAGCATATCAAGAGCAACGACGCCTCTCTGCGGAGGCCGGAGATCTGGCATTTGGGCTCAGAGATGCTTCTATGACCCTGATCATAACTGTCAGGAGGAATCAAGAGAGCTGCTCCTCTGGCCAAAAACATGGAAAGTCGACACATCGCTCCCAGTCAGATGTGAGGTTAATCATTAAAAGCTTATCCAGGTAGCTGGGGAAAAATATGGAGGGGGGGGTCACCAACATTGCATCTGCTGTCCCCCCCTGAACTTCTACGCATTTATCTGACCTGTTTTTTGCTCAGGCTACAAGCATTTGCTCTGTAAGGATGATCGGATGAAGGCTCGGGGTTTGGGAGCTGGAATAATGGACTCAATTCAATGCATATGTAACCTCTATCTGTGGGTTCTGTGGGGCAGAACTTGGAATGAGTTTCCAACAACAAATTTTAAAAACAAAATGGTTTACTTTCTTAACATATAACATATACATTTAACATCACACTTCAAGGTCCTGTTCAGGTTGCATTTTCAAGTCCTTATATTTCCAGTCTACTGATACTGCCAAGTCCAATTCTTCTTTGCAAGTGGGTTGGCTCCTGAAGACTCCCAAGAGCTTGATGAACAGGATTCAACAAGATGAAGGGTTCCAGGAGAACTCTCACCCATTACAAACATAAAAAACAAATCAAGGTCCTAGTCTGGTAGCCTTGTCTCCTCCAAACTACATGAGGTCTGCAGCCTTCTGCTACTTTGAGTCTCCACCCCTTTTTGGGTCAACCCATTCTGTGCATGGGGGTTACACATACACCCCCTGGGCAAGCAAAGCTAGTAAAATGTGGACTGGACAATGCTACTGTTAGGTGGATTTGTAGTTGGTTGACTGACTGAACCCAAATGGTGCCCACCAATGGCTCATCTTCATCCTGGAGAAAAGGGAGTAATGGGGTTCCACAGGGTTCCGTCCTGGGCCCAGTGATACTCAATGTTTTTATCCATGAATTGGATGATGGAATAGAGGGTATTACATTTGCAGATGACACCAAGTTAGGAGGGGTAGCTAATACCCCAGAGGACAGGGTCACAATTCGAAAGGTTTGGGACAGCTTAGAGAGCTGGGCCAAAGCTAACAAAATGAATTTCAACAAAGATAAATGTAAGATACTATACTTAGGCTGAAAAAAAATGAAATGCACAGATATAGGATAGATGACACCTGGCTTGACAACAGTACACGTGAAAAGGATCTGGGAGTCTTAGTGGATTACAAACTGAACATGAGTCAGCAGTGTGCTGCAGCAGCCAAGAAAGCCAATGCAATTATTCACTGCATCAATAGGAGTATAGCATCTAAATCAAGGGATGTAATAGTATGACTCTATTCTGCATTGGTCAGACCTCACTTGGTATACTGTGTCCAGTTTTGGGCATCACACTTTAAGGAGGATATTGACAAGCTGGAACAGGTTCAGAGGAGGGTGACCAAAAGGGTCAAAGGTCTGGATTCCATGTCTTATGACAGTGGTGGCGAACCTTTGGCACTCCAGATGTTATGGACTACAATTCCCATCAGCCCCTGCCAGCATGGCCAATTGGCCGTCATGGCAGGGGCTGATGGGGACTGTAATCCATAACAACTGGAGTGCCAAAGGTTCGCCACCACGGTCCTATGAGGAACGACTTAAGGAGCTTGTGATGAAATAAGAAATTCATATGAAACTGGTAAAATTTTCCAAGGAGGTTCTATACATTCCAAGGTTGTCGCTGGTAAGAGAAGTTGAAGGTTCTGGCAAAAACATCTGGATGATTTTGAAGGGAAGTCCAAAGAGACAATTCTGTGGGCTTAGATAAGGTAAGGTAATATAATATGAGGAAAGGTAACAATATGATATAATACAATGTAATGTAGCATAACACAACACAACATAGCATAGCATAACATGACATGACAATATATATGGAGTCTTCCCAAAGTCCAAGCCCATGGTTCCTCACATGAGTCTAACATCTAGAAAAGTTTCTTCAGTGGCTTTATAGGACAATCGGCCATGTGACTAGCTTCTTCCAGACCAGCATGATAGTGTGAAGGCAGCTCTGGTCCCTTCCGCACATGCAGAATAATCCCCTTTCAATCCACTTTGCAGCTGGATTTTACTGTGCGGAATAGCAAAATCCACTTTCCAACAATTGTGAAAGTGGATTGAAAGTGTGTTATTCTGCATGTGCGGAAGGGGCCCACGTGTGGAGGGCTCGATTGACTCCTCTCATCTAGAATCAAGAGCCATTTTCTCTAGAGGAATTGATCTCTGTCACTCGGAGGTCAGTCAAAATCCCAGGAGATCTCCAGTGACCACCTAAGGGTTGGTCACCCCAATGAGCAAAGTTCCATTCGCAGTCTTGGACAGAACTCTTTTCATTCCACGCTCCGGAGACCTGTGACATGCCTTCCATACAACCACATATACCGGGTTCCTTCCAGTTTCTGTACACGAAAGCATTTCTGTCTGGGTTGGGTCTGGGGGCTGAATAGTACCAAAATTGCTGTTGTCTTTAATAAACTCCCTAATATATTGCTTTTGGGGACTTCCTACCCTTTTCCTCCAGCCTCTCTAAAGCCAGCGAGAGCTACGCTGATTAATCTCTCCCGATATGCACTCCCCATGGTAATCCATTCACCGCATCTCTGGGAGAGAGAAAGAAGATAAGTGGGTGCCAGGGGGTGTGTATTTAATCTACGACTGGCTTAGCCCAGTGTCTTACTGCTCCCTAAAGGTCTCACCGCAGGTCCTTTTGTGGGACAAAATGATAGAGTGACGTGCGAAGGAAGGACCATTTGCAAGAGGCCTCCAGCTAATTAAGTCGGAGGCTCCAGCTGGAGGAAGGAAGAAAAGAAGCCAGAAAGAGGAAATAAGGTTTGCCTGCCATGGCTGATGGCAAAAACTAAATGGAAATGAAGGCTATTTCTTTCTGAGAGAGAGAGAGAGGAAAAAGGAGAGAAAGAATGCCTATACTTTTTTGCTTTTTGGTTTCCTGAGATGGAGCTCCAATTCTAAACAAGATTTTCTAGGTGATCATTGTGAAATTAATTGAAACTTTACATAGCATAGTGGCTCCCAAAATATGAAGAGATATTTGAATTCCATGATGATGATGATGATGATGATGATGATGATGATGATGATGATGATGATGATGATACAAAAACAGTTATACACAGCAAACAAGATCAATATGCTGGATTCTGTATTACATCACGCGTCGGACACTTCCCAAGCATCTAGGACTGTGTGATGTATCAAAGAATAATGCGTGCAGAGCCGAGTAGGGTGGCCTTTTGCAGCTGACATATGGTGATTTTGTCAGCACCGATTGCTTTTAAGTGCCGTCCAAGGTCTTTAGGCACTGCACCCAGTGTGCCGATCACCACTGGGACCACCTTTACTGGTTTGTGCCAGAGTCTTTCTAGTTCAATCCTTAAATCCTCGTATTATTGTTGTTGTTGTTGTTGTTGTTGATGATGATGATTTCATAGCTGCCAGATCTTTGGCTGGTTGTTGGCCTTCATTACAATTCGGGCCTCACCCAGAGGCCTAGGAAGTTGTAATGTATCTGCGTAGTATTTGTGCGGATCCCAGCAGGGCTGCCTTCTGAATTTGACAGATGTTAATTTTGTCAATTCGAAGATGTTTTAAGTGCTGCCCTAGTGTTTTCGGGATGGCGCCCAGCGTGCTGATTACCACTGGGAAGACCTCAGCTGGTTTGTGCCATAGACGCTGAAGCTCGATTTTCAAATTGCGGTATCTAATGACCTTCTCGTGTTCTTTTTCAATGACCCTGCTGTCACCGGGGACTGCTATGTCGATGATGCTTACCTTCTTGTCCTCAATCATGGTGATGTCTGGTGTATTGTGTTTCAACACTTTGTCCGTTTGGATTCAAAAGTCCCACAGGATGTTGACCTTCTCATTTTCCATTACTTTCTCTGGACAATGTTCCCACCAGTTCTTAGCTGTTCTTACGTTATTATTGTTATTGTTATTATTTAATTTTGTTTAATATCACAGCTGCCAGTTCTTTAGCTGGTTGTTGGCTTTTCATTACAATTCAAGCCTCACCCAGAGGCTTTGGAAGTTGTAATGTATTGGCGTAGTATTTTTACAGATCCCAGCAGCGCTGCCTCCTGAATCTGACTGATGTTGGTTTTGTCCATTTGAAGACATTCCAAGTGCTGCCCTCATGTTTTCAGAGTGGCACCCAGGGTGCTAATTACCACTAGGACAACCTCTACTGGTTTGTGCCATCGTCCTTGTATCTTGATTTTCAAATCGTGGTATTTAGTGACCTTCTAATGTTCTTTTTCAATGATGCTATTATCACCAGGTATCGCTATGTCGATGGTGGTCACTTTCTTGTCCTCGATTATTATTATTGTGTTATTGTTGTTGTTTGAATTTATATCCTACTTTTCTCACCTATAAGGGGTCTCCAAACAGCTTACAAACTCCTTCCCTTCCCCAAGAGGCACTTTGTGAGGTAGGTGGGGCTGAGAGAGTTCTGAGAAAACTATGACTGGCCCAAAGTCACCCAACAGGTTTCATGTGGAGGAATGGAGAAACAAATCCAGCTCACCAGATGAGAGTTCCCTGTTCCTGTGGAGGAGTCAGGTATCAACCTATGTCTCTGGATTAGAGTCTGCCACTCTTAAAACCAGCAAATATGCTGGTTCTCTAAATGAAACACCTAAAACAACAATGAAGCTAAAAAACACAAAGGAGAACAGGGCATTCACAGAAGCTTCTGTATTCAACTGCAGGCCACTGATCAGACCCAAAATGTTCTGTAACTGCCACACCCACGAAATTGAAGTAGAATCATAGACTCACATAGTTGGAAGGGACCCTACAGGTCATTTAGTCTGACCCCCGGCCCTATGCAGGGTCGGTCTAGAACCCAGGTGTCAAACTCATGGCCCTCCAGATGTTATGGACTACAGTTCCCATCATCCCCTGCCAGCATCATGCTGGCAGAGGATTATGGGAACTGTAGTCCATAACATCTGGAGGGTCAAGAGTTTGACACCTATGGTCTAGAACATCCCTGACAATCATTCGTCCGGCGCTGATTGAAAACTGCCATTTCCTGAGGCACCTATTCCACTGCTAAACTACTCTCACTGCAAAAAAGTAAAAAAAATTCCTAATGTCCAACCAGTACCTTTCTGCCTGTAATTTAAATGCTTTATGGCAAGTGCTATCTTCTGCTGCCAAAAGCAACAGCTCCCAGCCCCAGCTTAAGTGACAGCCCTTCAAATATTTCAAGAAAACACACTCAATCTCTTCTCCTCCAGGCTAGGGCCCTTTCCGCACAGCAAATTTAAAGCAGGTTGCAGCCGGGATACATGAACCCTTCCTCTCCCCAGACTGTTCGCATGGATGGCCATCCCATGGACAGCAAGTGTAACCCCCATGCTCAGAATGGGTTGACCCAGAAAGGGGTGGAGACTCAAAGCAGCAGGAGGCTGCAGAGCTCATGTAGTTTGGAGGAGGCTACCAGACTTGGACCTTGATTTGTGTGAGCCCTTAACACCTTGTTAAGGTAACTGTAATGTTGTTGGGAACTGGTGGGAAGGTAGTTGTTTGTTTTTGCTATGTTGTAAATGTTGGAGTTTGTTGTTTCAGGGTTTTTTTTATGTTTGTAATGGGTGAGAGTTCTCCTGGAAACCTTCATCGTGTTGAATCCTGTTCATCAAGCCCTTGGAGTCTTCAGGAGCCAACCCACTTGCAAAGAAGAATTGGACTTGGCAGTAGCAGTAGACTGTAAATATAAGGACTTGAAAATGAAACCTGAACAGGACTATAAATTGTTAATGTTAAATGTTAATGTTAAAAGTATTGGATCAAATTATGTTTTAACTCTGATGTGCGCAGTTTAATATACACAGCGCGCCCAGACCTATTTGCCTCCGAATGGTATCATCTTCTCAAATCAAAAATTTACTCAATAGGTTTATTATTGGAAGATCTCTGTATGCTGACACCCAGAGAAATTTTCCAAACCTTGAAAAGTAAACTTCTAGAATATCATATCTTGTTGGGGCAAGCAAATAAATCATGCTCACCCCTCTCTGTCAGAATAATACCGGAACAGGGGCACATAGCCAAATATCTTGAATTATTAACTGAACCCCAACAGAGTTGGATTATCACAAGGGCCAGATCCAATACCTTCCCACTGGCCATTACAAAGGGTCACTACTTATCCATACCTCTTCAGGATCGGGTTTGTCCACACTGTAAAAACCAAGTGGAGACTCTTGCTCACATTATTCTTGACTGTCCGAGATATGTGGGCATTAGGAATTTCTCTCCCAGGTTGGCCCTAGACAAATCTGAACGTGACTCTGACTGTTCTGTTGTGGAGCTTCTGTTAAACAACACAGATGTCATGCTCTTGGAAAAAGTAGCAAAATTTCTTTTACAAGTGACCGAACTTTCTAAGTAATGTATACTGCTATATAGTCTTCCTGTCTGTGCTTTGAATGTACTCTTGATTTGTATTTCAAAAATGTCTGGCAATGCTCTAGAACTATTTTTAAATGCCAAATAAAGGTTGTTGTTGTTGTTGTTAAGTGTTATTTGTTAAGGAAGTAAACCATTTTGTTTTGAATTTAGTTCTTTGCAACTCCTTCCAAGTTCTGCCCCACGGAACCCACAGATAGAGGTTACACAAGCACATTGGCCAGGGTGCGCACCTTCACACAGAAACCCGTGGTTGTTGTTTTTACTTACCTCCCACCAATGTGCAGCTACGCAGGCAAGCAGGCCTGCATGAACCTCCAGATCCTTGCTGATGCCTCATGTCCCCAAAAGTGCCTGCGTGACTCTGCAGTTGGGAGCCGGGAGATGAAGCAAAAGAGGAAAGCACAGCCGCATAACATGCCTCCTGCCCGGCCATTCGCTTAGCCGAAACTGTGAGGCACATTAAAGCAAAAGAATTGCACCAATTGCGATTCTTGAAAAACTTGGGGAAACGCAGAGCAGACTTGCATTAGGACCCGGGATCTGTGTGAAGTTCCCTCCAACCCGAGTTTTTCCTTAACCTGGGTTAATTGGCCTGTGCAGAAGAGGCCTAAACATTCCTAAGTGCTTTTCCTTGAGAGCTTGGTCTTCACTACAATGAGTTCATTTCCCTCATATATCCTGCCCCGGCTTTGCCCCACGATATTTCCTTGAGCCTGGGATTTTCAAAAATCACCAAATTGCAATTCTGGGGTGACCCCGCTGCCATACAAACACCACATGAGCAGAACTGGTTTATTTTTCCTGCCTCGCCACTCTTGACCAATCAAGGTGTTTGTGCGCACAGGGATGCACTTGCGGTGTAAATACAAAAGGCCCGGGCTTGTGTGGAACAAACTGGAGTATTACTGGAGCAGCAGTGGCGTAGGAGGTTAAGAGCTCGTGTATCTAATCTGGAGGAACCGGGTTTGATTCCCCGCTCTGCCGCCTGAGCTGTGGAACTTATCTGGGGAATTCAGATTAGCGTGTGCACTCCCACACATGCCAGCTGGGTGACCTTGGGCTAGTCACAGCTTCTTGGAGCTCTCTCAGCCCCACCCACCTCACAGGGTGTTTGTTGTGAGGAGGGAAGGGCAAGGAGATTGTCAGCCCCTTTGAGTCTCCTGCAGGAGAGAAAGGGGGGATATAAATCCAAACTCTTCTCTTCTTCTTCTCTACCTCCTGGTCCTAAATTGGCTCCTGGAAAGAAACAGGTGGCTGTACAGAGGGACAAACCGGGATAAAATAGACCCAAGGTTTTTTTTTAAAAAAAATGGTCGCCACATCTCAAAAAGGATATCGAAGAGATAGAAAAAGTGCAGAGAAGGGCAACGAGGATGATTGAGGGACTGGAGCACCTTCCTTATGAGGAGAGGCTGCAGCGTATGGGACTCTTCAGTTTGGAGAGGAGACGTCTGAGGGGGGATATGATTGAAGTCTATAAAATTATGCATGGGGTAGAAAATGTTGACAGAGAGAAATTTTTCTCTCTTTCTCACAATACTAGAATCCGGGGGTATTCATTGAAAATGCTGGGAAGAATTGGGACTAATAAAAGGAAACACTTCTTCATTGCAGCAATGTGTTGAGTGGTGTTTTGGAATATGCTGCCACAGGAGGTGGTGATGGCCACTAACCTGGATAGCTTTAAAAGGGGCTTGGACAGATTTATGGAGCAGAAGTCGATCTATGGCTACCAATCTTGATCCTCCTTGATCTCAGATTGCAAATGCCTTAACAGTCCAGGTGCTCGGGAGCAACAGCAGCAGAAGGCCATTGCTTTCACATCCTGCAGGTGAGCTCCCAAAGGCACCTGGTGGGCCACTGCGAGTAGCAGAGAGCTGGACTAGATGGACTCTGATCTGATACAGCTGGCTTGTTCTTATTTTCTTATGTTCTTAACAGCCATACACAGGAAACAACCATTCAATCTGACCTGCAGGAGAGCTTGACACCAAGAGGGGATTAAGTTTGTGAATTACTGGGCCGCGGCACTCTGTGAGAAAGATAGACCATGAGAGTATGTTCTGTTTTATTTAAACATTGAAAGCAGTCATGAGCTCAGGAGGAAAAGGGCAGCATATAAAACAATAAATGAAAGGAAATATAATATAGGGTTTCCAATGCCAAGGTTGGTATTGTCACCCTTCAAAGCAGCCATTTTTTCCCGGGCGTACTGCTCCCCATATGGTATAATTTCAGGACCCTCCAGGTCCCACCTTGGGATTGGCAACCCCTACCAAGCCACCAGATTTCAGGGAGAGGTGGAATCACCCCTACAAAAGACAAAGAGGATGAGTCAGAATGAAAGGTGATGACACATCCCATTAGGGCCTGATGTCCTTTATGAAAAAGCTTTGTGACAACTCCATCCCCCCCTCCCACCCCTCAAAAGGCCAAACCAAATTGCTTCCCCCTGAGATGGTGGGTGAGGAAGGAAAGAAGAAATAACTTCCCGAGGCTATCCAGGTGCAACTCTCGCCACCCGGCTTTGCCCTCCAGACATTTTATCTCCGTTTTCTCCTTGAACAGTTTTGTATATTTATTTATTTATTTGGCAGAAACCCCCCTCTCGCTGTTCTGGCCTGAGGAAATGTCAAAAGTGTTTGCATATGGAAATACGGAGGCTAAATTAAAGCAGGGGTTTTGAAAAGGGAAGAACGTGGAGGGAGGGAGACAGAACCCTGGGGCTATTCCACACAACCTTTTTACGGAACTCAGAGAACAGACGTAACAATATCCTCATGAGCCTTTTTTTTTCATCTGCGTCCCTGAGATGGAAGGAGAGAAGGAGAGGTGTGTGGTTGGAATGCTCAATGGTGCAGTCCGTGAATAACAATTTTGTCATTTGGTTACAGAACCGCTGGGCCAAGTGGATGCCACCAACAACCTCCTGTATCCTACAGGAACAACTGTTAGGTATGTAGGATGGATGAGAAGAAGAAGAAGAAGAAGAAGAAGAAGAAGAAGAAGAAGAAGAAGAAGAAGAAGAAGAAGAAGAAGAAGAAGAAGAAGAAGAAGAAGAAGAAGAAGAAGAAGAAGAAGAAGAAGAAGAAGAAGAAGAAGAAGAGTTTGGATTTATATCCCCCCTTTCTCTCCTGTAGGAAACTCAAAGGGGCTTACAATCTCCTTGCCCCCCCCCCTCACAACAAACACCCTGTGAGGTGGGTGGGGCTAAGAGAGCTCCGAGAAGCTGTGACTAGCCCAAGGTCACCCAGCTGGCTTGTGTGGGAGTGCACAGGCTAATCTGAATTCCCCAGATAAGCCTCCACAACTCAGGCGGCAGAGCGGGGAATCAAACCCGGTTCATTCAGATTAGATACATGAGCTCTTAACCTCCTATGCCACTGCTGCTCTTAACCCTCTTACGCCACCACTGATAAGACTTTCCTTAGCTGGCGGCGGGGTCTGGCGGGGCCTGGCTGGGCAGGGGCATGCACAGTGGCTTCCACTGGCCCTGGCAGGGTGGGGCCAAGCAGGGGCACACGCAGTGGCCTCTGGCGGGCCTGGCGGGGCAGGGAGAGGCAAGGGGGGAAAGGAGGGCTGTGGGGGGGGGCAATTTTCCATCCCCCACGTGACCACAATGGCGGCCACCCAGGGCACCTATCCCCATTCTGCCTTGTAGGGCAGTGGTGGCGAACCTATGGCACTCCAGATGTTATGGACTACAAATCCCATCAGCCCCTGCCAGCATGACCAATTGGCAGGGGCTGATGGGAACTGTAGTCCATGGCAAATTGGCAGGGGCTGATGGGAATTGGCAGGGGCTGATGGGAATTGTAGTCCATAACATCTGTAGTGCCATAGGTTCGCGACCACGGCTATAGGGTTTCCAGCTCTGGGGTGGGGAATTACTGGAGATTTGGGTGGGCGGAGCCTGAGGAAGGCAGGGTTTGGAGAGGAGCATCCATTTTGCCCAAGTGAACTAATCTCTTGCCTCCTGGAGATCAGTTGTAATATCAGAAAATCGTCCAACCATTCCCTGTTGGGAACTTTAGGGAATCGCTAAACTAGATTGTACTGTAACAGACCAGGTGCTCGGGAGCAACAGCTGCAGAAGGCCATTGCTTTTCACATCCTGCATGTGAGCTCCCAAAGGCGCCTGGTGGGCCACTGCGAGTAGCAGAGAGCTGGACTAGATGGACTCTGGTCTGATCCAGCAGGCTTGTTCTTATGTTCTTATGTACTTACTAGTTGCTATTTCGTTTTTAGAATTCTGACTCACTTCAAGTCTGAGAAGATTTATTTGCAAAGCGAAATAATATCTGGAACACTGCCGCTCGTAAGGCACTTTAAGTGCTCATTTTCCTTGTTACCGCAAGTTGTGCTGATTATTGTAATATTGGATGTTTGTAAATATGTCCATTGCTGAACTTATGTTTCATTTTGTTATATGGGTTGTTAATGACAGGGGAGGATTATATTTTTATGCCTATCCAGAGAGTGAGGTGCGGCTGCTCCCAAGTTCTGTTTAAGAGCAGCAGTGGCGTAGGAGGTTAAGAGCTCATGTATCTAATCTGAAGGAACTGGGTTTGATTCCCAGCTCTGCCGCCTGAGCTGTGGAGGCTTATCTGGGAATTCAGATTAGCCTGTACACTTCCACACATGCCAGCTGGGTGACCTTGGGCTAGTCACAGCTTTTCAGAGCTCTCTCAGCCCCCCCTACCTCACAGGGTGTTTGTTGTGAGGGGGGAAGGGCAAGGAGATTGTCAGCCCCTTTGAGTCTCCTGCAGGAGAGAAAGGGGGGATATAAGTCCAAACGCCTCCTCCTCCTCCTCCTCCTCCTCCTCCTCCTCCTTCTTCTTCTTCTTCTTCTTCTTCTTCTTCTTCTTCTTCTTCTTCTTCTTCTTCTTCTTCTTCTTCTTCTTCTTCTTCTTCTTCTTCTTCTTGTTTCGAGTTCAGTTTGTTTAATCTCAGATGTGACTAGTGTGATTTTCCTTTTGGGTTGACAGTGTTTAAAAGGCCCCTATTCAGAACTTATACTGAAGGGCTGAAGCCTACTTATTTATAGTGTTTAATATTTGGTGACAGAGTTAAGTAAACATTCGTTTTGCTACAGAGTTTGTTTAAACTCACAGTTTTCTGAATAAGAATCCACAGGTACACTTTTCAGTTTTGATTACAGCTCCCTGGAGTTGTCAAACATAATGCCCTACAATATTCCCTGGAATCTTTTGCTCCGAACAGAAGTCCCACAGTACATTCGTAGAATAAAATGTATAAATCTTATTAATAGTATATGCATATAAATCTCCTTTTTATTTCTTCCCTTCCCACCAATGGCATTCACTTTTCTCTTTTTTCACCCACTTTTCATTGTTGAAATTTTCAAAAAAAATTGTTTCTTTCCATTGTAACTGTTGTAATGACGTTTATATGCAGTGTTTTTACATGACTGGCGTGGCTCAGGTATCCATTGTAATGACAACGTTTTGATCCAATCTTTCCATACAGTTAGGAAAATTTGTGACAATGGTCGTCACTGAACAGAAAGAATCTGCGGAAGCAACTGGAACTTTTGAATCAAACAAAGGGGTTCACAAAATCTGGTGGGCATCCTAACTCACCATGGTCGAATCCCCACTACCATCTTAGCCAGGTTTCAGAACACAAACTAACCAGGTTTGAGGGACGACTTCCCCATGGCTTACGTGGCAGATTCCGTTTCTGGTGCTCGTTCTCCCCGTTAATCTGCGTTCTGGCAGGACCTGGTTGCAAGTGGCATAGACCCCATTAACACGGTTCAGAGTTGATCCGAGGGGAGGGATGAGGGTTGAAACCCTGACTCGTTTCCCGCCTGGGAGTGTGGCCTTGAATTATCGGGCTTAACCAATCAAAGCTGCGATGCTCGCCGCATAACCCTCCTTGGTTTCGTTTCTGCTTTTGCAATTGGCCAGCAGAAGGGGACACAAACGTTAAACAGTCAAACGTGTAACTTTGAATCGTTAATGGTTTACACAGGTAATGATTAACTGTTTGCACAGTTAATGGTTAAACTTTTACACGCTGGTTTTTTTATCACACCCCTACAATGTATGTTTCTGCAGTGGGAAAAGTTCCTGCCCCATCAAGGCACGCCAGCCAATCAGGGGAGACCGGCGAATCAAGCTTGCCTGGTAGTGGGGGTTGCTAAGAGTTCTGCAACCTGGTGTGGCTGCTGTGTGCTCGCTGCGGTGGGGAGGGAGAAACTCTGATGAAGAGGACACGGTTTCACAAAAAACAGGTTTGGATCTGCGTGCACATTTCAAGTGGGGATTCAACGCATGAGTCCTTTGCTGTTGGCTGTAGGAACCACATTGAAAAACAACTGCACTATGGCTAATTTGGGCAGGGTTGCCAAACTTGCGATGACTCAAGAAACTGAATGAAAACCGTATTTTAAGATATATCTGTATTCCTGCAGAGTATTGATTAGAGCATAAGTGTGAAATTTGTGGCCCTCCAGATGTCATGGACTACAGTTACCATCATCCACTGCCAGCATGATGCTGGCAGGGGATGATGGGAACTGTAATCCATAGCATCTGGAGGGGCGCGAGTTTGACACCTGTGGATTGGAGCTTCTGTGTGTATACTAGAATTTAATTATTTGAAAATTATCAAGAAACGAAACACACTTGCATAATTAGCAGCTCGCAAGTTGTGCTACTGTAACCCCCATGCTCAGAATGGGTTGACCCAGTTAGTGGTGGAGACTCAAAGTAGCAAGAAGCTGCAGAGCTCATGTAGTTTGGAGGAGACAAGGCTACCAGACTCGGACCTTGGTTTGTAGAAGCCCTTAACACCTTGTTAAGGTAACTGCAATGTTGTTGGGAACTACTGGGAAGATAGTTGTTTATTTTTTGCTATGCTGTAAATGTTGGAGTTTATTTTTTCAGGGTTTTTTATGTTTGTAATGGGTGAGAGTTCTCCTGGAAACCTCCATCATGTTGAATCCTGTTCACCAAGCCCTTGGAGTCTTCAGGAGCCAACCCTCTTGCAAAGAAGAATTGGACTTGGCAGTATCAGTAGACTGTAAATATAAGGACTTGAAAATGCAACCTGAACAGGACCTTGAAGTGTGATGTTAAATGTTGATGTTATATGTTAAGAAAGTAAACCATTTTGTTTTTTTAAAAAATTGTTGTTGCAAACTCATTCCAAGTTCTGCCCCACAGAACCCACAGAAAGAGGTTACGCTACTCCCATTTTTTAGTGTTTGTCCGACTCTGGATGATGGCAGGAGATCTGATGACTGGAGATTGGATCAGATGGAGGATGGTTTACAACTGATCTCTAGTCCACAGAGATAATTTCCCATTGAGAAAATGGCTGCTTTGGAACGTGAACTCTCCTAGGTACCATGCTTTCCCCTCCTCAAACATTGTCCTTCCCCGGCTCCGCTGCATGAGCCCTACACTTCTGAGCACAATCTGAACCCTTCACTTTCTACATGCACCCTCTGAATCCTCCAAGCCAGGGATGAAATCATTGGCATTGTTTTATTCCTTATTAATTCCGTTTACATGTAGGACTATCAGAGACCTCATAGCCTTGCTCTGGTTTGGAAATCCCTGGATATTTTGGGGGTGGGTCCTAGAGTTGAGGGAAGGGAGAGGCCTCAATATGATATGAATTCATAAATGCCACCTTCCAAAGCAGTCTTTTTCTCCAGGACAGCTGGTCCATGTAGTTTGGAGATCAGATGTCATCTTAAGAGATCTCCCGGTCTCATCTGGAATTTGGCAAACTGTAGGGGTGCGTTAGCGAACCCAGTAGAGCTTCAGAAAGTGCAAAGGAATGCCTGCGCCATCTGTCCCCTTCTGGGCTCACACGTACGCACATCACGAGATCCCCCAGACACCCGGATCACAAGATACTTGAATGTGGATTCAACCCAGACAGGAACATTTCTCCCTGCACGTATGCAGCCCTCCGCTGAGTCATGAATTGCACAACTTTCTCCGGTGCTCCCGCCTTCCCCAAACCCTTAATAAAGGTGCCAGGGACCCCAGCTCGGCAGACTAGCCAGTCTAAGCAGACTAGCCAGAGCAGCTAGTTTAGCCGCTGGCTTCTCTCCACCGGTTTCCTGATATCGCTGCGTCTCGTCTCTTCATTGTGTCGCCGTAACGACTTCAGCAAACTATGACCTCGGGAACCCCCTACACTTTCTACATGAACCCTTTGAATCCTCCAAGCCAGGGATGAAATAAATGGCCTTGAATCATTGGCATTGTTTTATTCCTGATTAATTCCATCTACATGTAGGACTTGACCGAAAGAACCAGGCCTTTTTCAGTTCCTTTCGTTCGTTTGGAAATGAACGCGCATCTCTTCTTCCAACTAGTCCCAGTGCGAAACAGAACAAAACAAAAACCGAGCCAGTGAAAGATTTTAAGATGTCCTCACTGGCGTGCTTGCCTAGGGACATGGGGTACCCCTTGTCCCCGGGCGCATCGATTGAGGTAACGTGGGGGGCGCCAAAACGTCCTCCTACACAGCGAGTGATTGAGCAAGCCCTAGCAAGCAGGCACTGAAGCAGCCAACTGCTCCCAGTGCCTGTCGTAGCCCCGCCCACTCTGTATGGTGGCCTGGAGTGTCCAGGGAGCGGGGGAGAAGTCCCACTGGGCTCCCAGGAGAAGGACTGGGGAGCTCCGCCTCCCATCCCTCTGACCCAGCATGCCTTATTCGCCTTAAATTAAGCGTGGCATTACTCAGAAGTCTTCTCCCCGGCAGCCGGGCACCGGCAGGCACAGGAAAAGGCAAGCTGAGCAGGGAGCCGAACAGCAGCAGAACTGAAGATGATGCTGACGTTTGTTTGGTAAACCTTCTGATGGGGGGTGACTTGTGAGAGATTGACATGCTGAAAAGTTAATTCCCCTTGCACTGGTTTTGAGCCGTTTCTCAGGCTAGCAGCCTACCTCACAGGGTTGGTGTGAGGACACAATTAGGAAAGTAGTGGGGAGAGAGCCATGTATGTTTTGTTGGGGGTGGGGGGTGTTTTGTGAGCTGGTGCAAAAAATCATTGTTTGGTCATCGTGAAGGAGGGTGGCCACCTATGCTGGGGAGGGGAGGGGTGGGGGTGGGGGGGGTGGGCGCCAAGCTCAGGTTTTGTCCCCGGGCTCCAGTTTTCCCAGATATGCCTCTGGATGTCCTTCAAGGTCACTCATAAACTCCAAACTGAACAAAGATCTCTTAATACTGAAGGTGCCTCACCGCCTTAAGAAATGCGATTGCCCTCTTCGTCTCCCGACATCCAAAAAAGATGCCTATTCAGCTATCTTCTGTGGCTCCCGCAATCCAAGTTTTAGAAACAGAAGGGGACAAATCGCCAGCAGTTCTCCTTGACTGGAGTCCCCGACTTCCTCGAACCTCATTGACCTATGATTTATTTATTTATTTGAAATTTGAAATGTGCTTTCTTAATTGGTTCCATCTACATTTTAATAATACATTAGCTTGCAATAAACTCGCCCGGCTCTCGAAATTCCATAATACACAAGACACAAATCACTGTCTTTCTTCCCCACCCCCCACCCCCCTTCTCTCTTTCCCGTCCCCTTTACGCAGCCCTTGACTGAATTGAATTATAAAGCGCTGTTGACGTTCGGGATGGGGGTTTGCTTTATTTCTTGCTACATATTTTCTCATTACATTTCCCTATGATTTATTTATGACAGTACTATGCATATAAAATCGACGCTGCTCCGAAGTTCACATTGCAATGACCGGAGCGGCAGACCTGGAAAAGTTCAGAGGGATGATTCACAAGTGAATCACTCCTGGCAAACGTCCTTCTCTCTCTCGCAAAGTCTTCCGCAACCTGCCTGCGCCTCAAAGCAGAACCGGAGACTTCAATCTCCGCGTTGGAGTTTTATAGCCGGTCCTTTCGCCCAAGGAGACGTTAAAAACAATTGGACAAAAGGCACACGCTTTCCCCTCAATGGAGAGGTTCTCGAACGCTTCTATTATTTAACAGGATAATTAATTCAGTCCGCATGCTTTGGTCAAGCCAAATGCAATTAAGGGCATGGGAGAAGAAGTAAGCCGAACTTAGAATTATTTTTAGCCTTGGGAGATGTTAAGGTACTTCCTTCTTTGCCACACTCCCCAAAATAATCGTTGGAGGGGTGAGAGAAGGGTTGAGAGCCAGCATAGTAGAGGGGCTAAGGCAGTGATGGCAAACCTTTTTGAGACCGAGTGCCAAGGGCGGAGCGAGGGGAAACTGCACCTGGGGCACGTGTGCACCCTGTGCCCCTGCCACGCCCCCACCCTGCCCTGGAATGCCCCTGGAATGTCCAAAAACAGCCCTGCCCCACCCCGGAACACCCTCGCCACACCCCCGCAGGGGCGTGCGCCCAGTGCATCACACAACCCTCGTCCCCTTGGTGCTATGCCACTGCCTAGTGTCCAAATTGGTGTGACAGCTTGGATGCCCACAAAGAGGGCTCCGAGTGCCACCACTGGGCTAAGGCATAGGTGTCAAACTTGCGGCCCTCCAGATGTTATGGACTACAGTTCCCATCATGCTGGCAGGGGATGATGGGAACTGTAGTCCATAACATCCGGAGGGCCATGAGTTTGACACCTGTGGGCTAAGGTGTCAGACTAGGATCTGGGAAACCCAGGCTCAAATCCACACACTGCCATGGGAACTTGGTAAGTGACCTTGGGTCAGACAAACACACATCTGTGTTATATGCTGTTAAGCTGCTTCTGACTTATAGTGACCCTATGAATGAATGACCTCCAAAACTGGGGGATCATTAGGAAAGGAATTGATAATAAAACTGCAAAGATTGTCATGCCCTTATATAAAGCTGTGGTGCGACCGCACTTTGAGTACTGTGTTCAGTTCTGGTCGCTGCATCTCAAAAAGGATATTGAGGAGATAGAAAAAGTGCAGAGAAGGGCAACAAGGATGATTGAGGGACTGGAGCACCTTCCCTATGAGGAGAGGCTGCAGTGTTTGGGACTCTTGAGTTTGGAGAGGAGGCGGCTGAGGGGGGATAGGATTGAAGTCTATAAAGTTATGCATGGGGTAGAAAATGTTGACAGAGAGAAATTTTTCTCTCTTTCTCACAATACTAGAATCCGGGGGCATTCATTGAAAATGCTGGGGGGAAGAATTAGGACTAATAAAAGGAAACACTTCTTCATGCAATGTGTTGGTGGTGTTTGGAATATGCTGCCACAGGAGGTGGTGATGGCCACTAACCTGGATAGCTTTAAAAGGGGCTTGGACAGATTTATGGAGGAGAAGTCGATCTATGGCTACCAATCTTGATCCTCCTTGATCTGAGATTGCAAATGCCTTAGCAGACCAGGTGCTCGGGAGCAGCAGCAGCAGAAGGCCATTGCTTTCACATCCTGCACGTGAGCTCCCAAAGGCACCTGGTGGGCCACTGCGAGTAGCAGAGTGCTGGAGTAGATGGACTCTGGTCTGATCCAGCAGGCTAGTTCTTATGTTCTTATGTTCTCGAGGAGAAGGAAACAATGGAAGAGGCTTGCTGTGAGCTCTCTGTGGTGCTGAAGTGACTTTTTCTCACTATGACTGATTTCCTCCTCTGGCTCCTGAATGAGAATGGAGTGGGAGAGCTGGCTGTGAATTTATGGTGTTCTGAATGTTCATTTTCTAGAGCGAGAAAGATGGCAGACTTAAATACACAAGAAACAATCATTTCACTGTAGTTTTGCCAGGTCCCCCATAGACACTAGCAGGTTTGGAAACTCCTAGAGCAGCAGCAGAAGGCCATTGCTTTCACCTCCTGCACGTGAGCTCCCAAAGGCACCTGGTGGGCCACTGCGAGTAGCAGAGAGCTGGACTAGATGGACTCTGGTCTGATCCAGCTGGCTTGTTCTTATGTTCTTAAAACATCCATTGTGCAGTCTTGGGTAGGTCAGGCTAGCCCAATCTCAACAGATTTCAGAAGCTAAGCAGGGTCAGCCTGTCAGGATATTGAAAATTGCAAGGTGGTCATATGCTGGTCTAGAATGACTGGAATGTAACAGTCAGCAGAATTGTAAAGGTCGGAGCCTCTCTGTCTGGGTCTGCAGTGATTGGCATGTAACAGTCAGCAGAATTGTAAAGGTCGGAGCCTCTCTGTCTGGGTCTGCAGTGATTGGCATGTAACAGTCAGCAGAAGTGAAAAGGTCTCACAGAGCCAGGATGATTAAGATCATCTAGCTAATGATTTGCTGGACAAAACTATATAAGAAGACTGCATACCCAATGGTCAGGTACCTCTCCTTCCACCTTCAGGTTCGGGCTCAGATTGTTGTCAAGAGTAGAGAGTGGATAGTTAGTATTGTTATTTTTGTTCCCTTTGAGAAACAAGAGATAAAGCTATTCCTGTTGGAACTAAATCTCCTGTCTGAGTGTTTGTTTTTCTTATACTGCCAGCGGTTACCTCCTGGTCTACGAAGGGTGCGTTGGCACCTAGTCCTTCCGCCGCTCGTGCACTAGGGCCAACAATTTGGTTATATGAGCCCAGTATCTAACCACTGAAGCTAGAGAGAGTGTCGAGGCAGGCGTGTTGGACACGATGACATCCACTCATGTGCAGTTTGCCCTTTTGAACGGCTGGACTGCGAGGGAACTACTCTTTCAGCATGGAGTGTGAAAATGCAGGAGCTTTCTCATACATTGAAGATTTATGGGCATGTAGTCGAGACCCCAATTCCGAACCCAGGCACAGCAGCCAGAGCAGAGGGCGATGATGCAGAGGCAAAGAAGCGTCCCATAATGTTGGCACAATGTGGAAAACTCCCAGCTCATCTATCTACGGGCTGCTGAGAAGGCTTCTGAGCTGCTGGAAGGTGTTGAAGGACCTGTGTACCAGGCGCAGACTGCTGGTTCCAAAGGTAATCTTGACCAGATCGTTTATACAATTTGAAGCTGAAAGGAGGGTGAAAGCCATGTGGCCAACCATAATCCAAACAGCTCGCGTACACTATTCACCGTGAGCCGAGCTGGAGGGACAGAGGCATGACTTTTCGCACTAGCGAACAGCATAGGGCTCTATATTGTACTATCTTCCCTAGATGACAGCTGGGACAATTTTGTCTATAGTATCGCGAGGGAGGCATAAAAGGAAGATGATTTGACTCTAGACTATGTGACTGACTGCACGGCTTCTGGAGCTCCAGAAACAAAGAGAGTTTTGCCTTGAAGCCACAGCCAGAGAGAGAAGCCTGCGTCTGTTGTTTCCAGAGGCAAAAGTGAAACCCAGCTTTCCCTGAACTGTCCAAGGTCATATGCAGTTCGGCGTTGTTTCCCGTTTGTGGCTCTACCTAATCATCTTCTCGGGAATGCCCACAGAAAGAGGGGGGGGAGAAGGGGCCAGCCTTAAAGGACAGCGGGGAAGAGGAAAAGAAGGAGCACTACTTGACGCGGCATTGCTGAGAACCGATGTCCAGAGAAACCAACCCATCTGGCTCTTGGACTCTGCCTGCTCAGAGCATGTCGTAAAATGCTCATCACCTATTGACTGAGGAGTCCAAGGCAAGTGTAGAAGCATGTCGAAAAGCTTGGCCGATGGATCACCAGCTGCTGTTATTGCAGCTGCAAGGGAACTGCCTTCTACATACCATGCCTAGGTAAAAGTTGCAAAATGTGTGTTGGTGTGTGTTCCCTGGACTGGATTTTTTTGTTTGTTGAGCGTCCCAAGTTTAGCAATATTGAACAAAGGGTACAAAACTTATATTTGATAGAACCAGGGTTGTACAGTATGGCAGAATGACATAGAATTATTGCAAAAGAGTACACTCTGCGACAAAATGTATGTGTATGATGACTGATAAAGGGAAAAATGAAAATGTAATGAATGTTTCAAGTCTGTAGCTAATAGAAAGCCTATGCATGATGATTGTGTGCACTTTATCTTCACAGAGTCCTAGGACATGCAAGTTTTGCCACCATCAAGCAAAGTTGGCAAAAGTAGTATGTGATTTGAGTGTAAAGCCTTACAAAGCATTCCCTAGACTGTTCAGTCTGTAGTGGGAGTTAAAGGTGAAATCCTATCCAAATCCCCAAAAAAGAGCTACAATGAACAAATGGAAGAGACCATTTGAACCTAGTCCATGCAGACTTCTAGCTGGTCCCTTTCCAATCGCTTGCTAAAGCGAAGGAGTGCGATTATATATTTCTGCTGATTGATGATTATAAGCAGATATTCTTACCTGCAACTTTCAGCTGTTGGAAATCTAAGGATGAAAAGCCTTTTACAAGGTTTAAGGAATGGGTCTCAATGATTGAAGCGGAGGTTCCCCTCACAAGGTGGCTTTGCCTGCAATCTGACGAGAGGCGGTGGAAGGGTTACATGGGGAACAAAATTCCTTATGGCTGGACACAGAAGAAAGGTATTAGCCACAGAGGAGAACAAACTGCCCGTTCAGCCCGGGCTGTGGAGAATAAGGCGTGGCTGTGAGAGGAGACTAGGCATTCTTCTAAACAATCGCTGAGATTGCATGATAAAATGATGCCAAGGTTCCACATTCCATTTCTGAGGAGAGGCTGTCTTAGCTGCGCACACCATGTAATAAACAGGGTTGTGGAGTTCAAAGTATCAAAGGAAACACCATTTTTCAGAATGTTTGGCAAAAGGCCTTCCCTGAAACACGCCTTAGAATATTTGGGAGTTTTGCTAAGCGTCCTCATTCCCCAGACAATGCAACGGAAAAAAAGGACAAAAGAAATGGCAGAGACTTGGGGCGTTTTGTAGGATATGCGCAGAACAATACCAAAGGCTATAGATTTTCATTGGGTCATGGAAGAATTGCTATCACGCAGTGCCAACTTTGAAAAGCATACAGGTTGGGGAACATGTGCATCAAAAAACTCTTGAAGTGTTCTTACCACCAGTAAGCCATGACACAGTACCTAGTGATGACACACAGCCCCCACTCCCTGTTCAAGGTCACACACCTGCTCCGAGCCTTAAGCAACAACAGAACAGTGATAGTGACTCAATAAGGAAGGGAAGCCAGGGAGAGGAGGGGGCTGAGCAAACTGGAGAAATAGCTATACCCAACCAGATCCAGAAAAGAGCAAAATAAAAGGCATACCACCAAAAAAGGTTTATGGTACAAGAAGTGAGAGTGTGCCAATTAGGGACAGAACCACAAGGTTTCCATGATATGTTGAAATGTCCACCTGAGGAACAGGAAAAAAATGGAATCAGGCTATATGGACAATGAGTTTGAATCCTTGGGTGAACTTAAAGTGTTTAACATTGTTGATAAACCTACTGATAAACCCCAGATCATAGGTGCAAGATGGGGTATACAGGCGTAAACTATACTATGCCCGATGGGACTTTGCAAATATAAGCAAGATTAATTAGCACAAGGCTTCTCTCAAACAAAAGTTTGGCAGTTATGACTCAGACTTATGCACCCACAATTGCAAAAGGCAAAGAATCCATGAGATTAGTGATTGCTCTGGCTGAGCAAAGAGACTTTAAAATGAGGCACTTTGATTTTTGAAACAGCTTATTTAAAATGCAGATTTTGGCAAGAGACCATATACATGAAGCAGAAGCAACCAGGCGGTTATGAGCATGAACAAGTTGTTGATAAAGAAGTTTATAAGCCTCAACAAAGCTTTGTAACGGGCTGAAACAGTCAGCCAGATGTTGGAACAGAGTGCATACACAAAGCATTATGTGAAATGAAATTTGACCAAAGTGTGGCCGATGCAACTGTATATATACCTCAGAGGTACACTGGTGAGTGAATGTATCATTTTGATGATTTATGTTGATGATCTCTGTGTGTGTGTGGTTGCAAAACAGACAACCAAATCAAACAACTTCTTTACACACTGAGTTGAGTAAACACTTTAAGCTGAAAGACCTGGGGTATCTAAAGCAATACCTGGGTATTCAAAGTCAGATAAATCTGAAAGAAGGGGATGTGTTTCTACTGACACAAAAAACAAAAGATAGAGGGGTGTCATACAAAAAGCTGGTCTGCAAGATGCCAAAGTGGCACAAACCCCAATGGTGGCTGATTTTTTGTAGCAGCAAGATGCTAACAACAAAGCATTTGAGTTAAGGCAAGACCTATACTCGTTCCTAAGCAATTGGCAGCCTGCTGCGCACATTGCTAACTATTAGTTAGGACAAGACCAGACATGAAAAGCTTTTGCTGTAGGTTTATTGTGCAAGTAGAACAGTTGCAAAACCTAATGAGAAAGACTGGCAGGGGCTAAAAGAGTAATTACGTTACTTGAAGGGAACTGCTAACTTATGGTTTTACACTTTTCTAACCAAAACAATAACAAGGGACTTAGTGGTGTATCGCGGACAGCTCATTTTGCAGAAGGACCTGGGATGTAAAGTCAGTGAAGTGGTTATTATGGCATGCAATATATGGCAGCCATCCGATTTGTTGGAGAGTCTCGAGGAAACAAAACAACGGTTGCCACTTCCAACTGCTGAGGCAGAGTATGCGACTCTTAATGAGGCATGCAATGAGCTACAATGGGTTATGCGCAGTTGCTTGCTAAAGACCTTGGGTGGCGAAAATGTAGACAACCTATAACAGTTTTTTGAAGACTCACAGACATGTATAGCCATGGCAGAGAGGGCAAAACCTTAAAAGTCAGTGGTACTTCAAACATGTAGCTGTGAAATTCCAAAATGTAAAACAACGCTGATACAGTCAAATATGATTAAGTTGCAGTACTCAGTGAATCATCATCTGCAAACATAGCCCGACATCTTAACAAAGCCATTACCAATACAAAAAACACCTTAATGACTTGATGTTTGGTTTGGGTTTTTAGCAGAATGTACAATTTGGCAAGGACTCTGTATACAAAACAGTGAGTGAAATACACAAGTAACTCTGTGTACTGACCATGTACTAATCTATGTAATGAGGTGTAAATAATATTGAATGACTTTTGTTTGTAATTATTTTGTTTGTAAAATATTATGTAATGAGGCAACATTCCAACCAGATATAGAGAAGGGGGGTGTCAGGATATTGAAAATTGCCACAGGTGGTCATATGCAGAAGTCTAGGAATGACTGGAGAGATGTAACAGTCCAGCAGAATTGTAAAGGTCGGAACCCCTCTCTGTCTGGAGTCTGCAGTGATTGGCATGTAACAGTCAAGCAGAATTGTAAAGGTCGGAACCTCCCTGTCTGGGTATGCAGTGATTGGCATGTACCAGTCAGCGGAAGTAAAAAGGTCACAAAGGCCAGGATGATTAAGATCATCTAGCTAATGATTTGCTGGACAAAACTATATAAGAAGACTGCATACCCAATTCAGTACCTCTCCTTCACCTTCAGGTTCGGGCTCAGATTGTTGTCAGAGTAGAGAGTGGATAGTTATTGTTATTTTTGTTCCTTTGAGAAACAAGAGATAAAGTATTCCTGTTGGAACTAAATCTACTGTCTGAGTGTTTCTTTTTCTTATACTGCAAGCAGTTACCTCCTGTTCTAGCAAGGGTGAGTTGGCACCTAGTCCTTCCGCTGTGCACTAACACAGCCTTGGTCAGTATTTGGAGGGGAGACCGCCAAGGAATACCAGAGACACGACATGGAGGCAGGCAACGACAAACCACCTCTGAACGTCTCTTGTCTTGAAAACTCTGTCAGCTCACCATCAGTCATGTGACAGCATAAATGACAAAAAAACCCTCAACAATAGGATCAACATATGAGTCCTTGGAGAAATGGTGTTTCCTCCTTTGCAGTTTGAAGGGAACATTTAAGCCTTTCCCCTCCTCTGGGCAAGAGGGAGGGGGGAAGTAATTTCAATTACTGCCTCTGTCACTTTTCTAGAAATGGAAATGAAGACAGCAAGAGACAGTGGGATGGACCAATCCTTTAAATAGGTGTCACAGGTTTGGAGGTCTTAAAAGGATAGAAGGACTTCCGAAAGAGGATTCCTGCAGGTAGCAGGAAAAGCTCCTTTGACCCAGTGGTCTGGGGGAGCTGGCACAATCATCCAGGTATTGGGAATTCTGTGAAGTCTGTAATATTCTAAACTTATGATTCCATCTGGCCAACCATCTATCAACAGGTATAGAAGGGGAAGAGTTTGGAGTTATACCTCTACCTTTCTCATCTGTAAGGTGTCTCAAGCAGCTTACAAACTCCTTTCCCTTCCTCTCACTACAACAGACACCTTTTGAGGTAGGTGGGTCTGAGAGAGGTCAGAGAGAACAGTGACTGACCCAAGGTCACCTAGGAGCCTTCATGTGAATGAGCAGGAAAACAAATCCAGATAAAAGACCGCCACTGGTTGAATCTTCACTTGAAATGTGCACGCAGATCCAAACCTGTTCGTTGTGAAACTGTGTCCTCTTCATCAGAGTTTCTCCCTCCCCACTGCAGCGAGCACACAGCAGACACACCCAGTTGCAGAACTCTTAGCAATCCCCACTACCAGGCAAGCTCGCTTCACTGGTCTCCCCTGATTGGCTGGCGTGCCTTGATGGGGCGGGACGTTTCCCCAATGCGGAAACGTACATTGTAGGGGCGTGATCAAAAAAACAGTTTAATGTTTGACTGTTTAACTGTGCAAACAGTCAATTGTTACCTATTTAAACTATTAACAATTCAAAGTTACACATCTGACTGTTTAACATTTGCATCCCCTTCTACTGGCCAATCGCAAAAGCGGAAACGAAACCAAGGAAAGGCTGCATGCGCATCGCAGCGCTGATTGGTCAGCCCAAATTCTGCGTCACACTCCAGGGCGGGAAACGAGTCAGGGTTTCAACCCTCATCCCTCCCCTCGGATCAGCTCTGAACCATGTTAATGGGGTCTGTGCCACTTGCAACCAGGTCCTGCCGGAACGCGGATTAACGGGGAAAACGAGCACCAGAAACGGAATCTGCCACACAAGCAATGGGGAGGTCGTCCCTCAAACCTGGTTAGTTTGTGTTCTGAAACCTGGCTAAGACGGTAGTGGGGATTCGACCACTCAAATGGGTGAATGCGGAATCAAACCTGGTTCTCCAGGCTAGCATCTACCTGCTCCTAACCACTATATCACAATAGCTGATGGAATCAGCACACTGTTACAGGATCTACGCAGACAATGGCCATACATTTGACTGATTAAAACTCAAAGGGTTCTCCCCCCCCCCCCCAGTGCCCCACTGAATTCATTTGCTGTTGCCCTCTTCCAATAGGCATAAAATGAAATCTGGTCTTCATTGGCAGTAGAAGGCAGTGGTAGAATCTGGAGGTGGAATTTCTAGGGATTGGGAGCTCCAGAAGATTGGAATTCACTGATCAGAGCACACTTTAGGGGACGTACCAGAAGAGGTGGTCCCTGTTCAGGCACAGTTCTCAAGATTTTTGAACCTGTGGGCTACTTTGGAATTCTGTCACAGGGTATGGGAACCACACAATGGCTGCCACAAGATGAAATGTCAGGCTATGAAAGTATACATAGCTCTAGCTGTAACACGTTGGCCTCTTCCACACATGCAGAATAATGCACTTTCAATCCACTTTCAAAGCACTTTGCAGCTGGATTTAACTGTGCAAAATAGCAAAATCCACTTGCAAACAATTGTGAAAGTGGCTTGAAAGTGCGTTATTCTGCATGGGCGGAAGGGGCCATTTGACATTTCACTCCGATGTTTTAGCAGGATGCCTTTTAAAATGAACAGACCCTTTTCGAATGTTTTCGTGCAACTATCCAGATTGCCTGGAGTTTAACGGTTTAAAAATGTGATTTTATAGGTCTGTTTTAAGTCGTTAGCTGCATTGGCTCAGGTGTCATTGTGGGAAGGAACCTGTGGAACTCATCCCCTATTTCTAAGGGACAATCTCAGTTTTTGAAAACAGGTGGCTTGTCGCAAGACCAGAGTTGGAAAACCTTAGCTTTTATTTCATGACTTGTTTGATTTCAGTAACGGCCCAGATGCCAGATCTGAGTCCTATTTAGGAGGGATATTTTTTTCTTGTTTAACTGAAATGCATCTCACTGGACTGCCAGATGTTCACTTGCTGTTGTATATGAATTTCCCTTGTTCGGATGAGCTGATATTTTCTTGTACCGGTTCCATCGCATTGCTTCCGTGCCTCATTGACATACACAGCACAAATGAGCCGTTGTGCTATGGTGGTGAGTGCCTGCGACTAGGATCTTGGAGAGCCAGTCTGAAATGCCCACTCGGCCAGGGGAGTTTACTAGGTTGCTTTGGGCCAGAGTCTTTATTTCAGCCTAACCTACCTCAGTGGGTTTTTGTTAGAAGAAGAAGAGATCGGATTTATATCCAGTGGTGGGATCCAAAAATTTTAGTAACAGGTTTCCATAGTGGTGGGATTCAAACTGTGGTGTAGCGCCAATGAGGCTGGGCGGGGCATGACGGGGCCTTGGTCGGGCATTCTGGGGCGGGGCATTACTGGGCAAGGCTGTGGCAAGAACACAGCCTCTGCGCCGGTTCTTGGGTGGGAAACGAATGCACGCAGGCGCAGGCTGCCACGCACGCCGGTGCACCTCCTGCTAGACTGCTTCAAGTTCTGCACACTACTGCTGAGAGGAGGGGCGTAACTAAGGCAAAAATCACGTGGCAAAATCACCAATTAGTAACCCTCTCTCGGCACACACAAAAAATTAGTAACCTACTCTCGGGAACCTGTGAGAACCTGCTGAATCCCACCTCTGTTTATACCCCACCTTTCTCCCCTGTAAGGAGACTCAAGGTGGCTTACCAGCTCCTTTCCCTTCCTCTCCCCACAACAGACACCTTGTGAGGTAGGGGGTCTGAGAGAGTTACGAAGAACTGTGACTAGTCCAAGGTCACCCAGCAGGAATGTAGAAGTGTGGAAACTCATCTTGTTAACCAGATGATCCTCTGCTACTCAGATGGAGGAGAGGGGAATCAAACTCAGTTCTCCAGATTAGAATCCACCTGCTCTTAACCACTACAACAGAAGCCACGTCAGGTCCTGTTTGGGGAAAACAAACTAACAATGAAGTAAATGCTGACTAATAGCATGGAGTCTACTTTGGTGTCAACCCTTCCTTCTGGATACCTTTGGTGTCAACCCTTCCTTCTGGGGTGCTGGGCACCAGCTAAGCCTACCGGCTTGCTTACTGGCCCGCCCCACCCCCAGGCCCTTCCTTAAGGGCACCAACCATGGAGAAGACCAGTCGGCCGGCTCGGCTTCTCCCCACAGATGTTGCGATTGCGTTGCCAACCCTCCAGGCTGCGACAAAAGTACAAGTATAACAATAAAACCATTTATAACATGTCAACCATTAACAATTGTATCTAGAGAGGGTGGGTGGGTCACGTCGCTCTTGAGCCTCGGCTAGCCAAGAAGGCTGAGGCTCGGGGCATGGCGCTTATAAGCGCTCTGCTGTTCCCGCCTTTGCAGCTCGGGCCAATCATTGCAGCTCCCTGCAGCTGCGCCCTCAGAGCTGGCTGCCCCCATTCCTTTTGCCTCGTGCTGCTCGCCTCTGCCGCAATGGCTGCCACCAGTGACTCAATGGCTGCTATTTCTCTCAGCCCCACCTGCCTCGCAAGGGCCCCTTCCGGACAAGCAGAATAATGCACTTTCAAACCACATTCACAATGGTTTGCCAGCGGAGTTTGCTATTCTGCGCAGTAAAATCCAGTAGCAAAGTGGATTGAAAGTGGATTGAAAGAGTATTATTCTGCATGTCCGGAAGGGGCCGAGGTGTCTGTTGTGAGAAGAGAAGGGGAACAGGAGTTTGTAAGCAGCTTTGAATTTCCTTACAGGCATTTGTAAGCAGATTTGAGGCCTTGTGTTTGAAAAAAGCAGGGTATAATTCCAAACTCTTCTTTTTTGAACTGCGATTTCCATGTTCTGTTCCTTCCCTATCATCCCTATGGGGAACACACCTGAAGTAGTGATTAAGAGTGGCAGGCTCTGATCTGAAGAACCAGGTTTGATTCCCCACTCCTCCACATGAATGGCAGACTCTTATCTGATGGACTGGATTTGTTTCGCTGCTCCTAGCCATGAAGCCTGCTGAGTGACGTTGGGCTAGTCACCATTTTCCCTCAACCCCTCAATCTATATGACTCTTTCAGGGATTATTTAAATAACCCATTCTTTTTTTAAAAAAAAACCCTTAAAATTATACATATACAATCATTTAGGAATAATTTATGTCAGAAACAAAGGAGGATGTTGAAACTGTTTGTACTTGTGTATGGTTGGAGGGAAGGGTAGATTATAATATCTAATATCTAACATAATATAATAATGTAACATTTCTCCTTCCCTTCTTTATACAGCATGCTAGAAAGCCTTGGCCAAGAAGCTTTGGGATGTAACTCCTTTGACTTTGTGGGACTGAAAGCAGAGGTCAAACTCACCCAGCTGTTTATTAATAAAAGAATTGTCCTAGGGGTAAGTTTATAATATAGACCTTCTGGGGCGGTTGCTTCCATTTGCACCAGCTAATAATATTTGATTAGGCTTTACTTCAAATGTGGATTTACTAGGATGTCATCTTAGCAATCTAGAACTGCTTCAAGGTCCGATAGTTCCAACTCATTGGGTAGCGACGCGGTCCCCAAGAGCAAGAGAAATGCAAATGGGTGGAATGATGAAGAGTCATTTGTGTAATGGGAAAAGCCGGATGAAGTAGCAATGGCAGGGGTATAAGAAAGATTGTGGTGACCTGGGCAGATAGAGGAAAAGAAAGAGGCGGAAGGGAAGAGTACAGCAGCAGGAATTTGCTTTGTTCTTCCTGGAAGTGGCAAAAGGTACATCTAGGAATCACCAGCAACTTTATGGTTTCACCATAGAGTTCCCTTTTGTCACTTTCAGAATAGCTGTAGGAATTGCCAGATTCTAAGATTTTACCATGGCGATCCCAGCAATTCCTAAAGAAACTCTTCGTCATTTCTGGTACAAACTCCCAAAAACTACATGAGGAGATATACCTTCTGTGATTCTGTGCCTCTCACTGGTTGCCAGACTTTACCATTAAAATTCAGCTGTTTTGAGCAGGGCAGACAGGAGCCAATCAAATGTTGTTTTTGGACCCAGCACCAATGTTGTCACTCGACCCAAAGGAGGGATCACAACTCCTTTTCCCTTCCAGTTTGTGTAAAATGCCATCAAGTCATAGCTTGCTTTTAGCAACCCCAACAAGGGACATTCAAGGCATTGGCCATTCTCTGCAGAGACTTCCTTGGTGGTCTCCCATACAAGTACCAATATGTAGGGAACTTCCAGTTCTTTATATTATGTTAGTGACATCAAGTCACAGCTGGCTCATGGTGACACCAGCAAGGGGCTTTCAGGGCAAGGGAGAAGCAGAGGTGGTTTGCCATTGTCTTCCTCTGCAAAGTCTTCTTTGGTAGTTTCCCCTCTAAGTACTGACCCTGCTTAGCTTCAAACTTATGGTGACTCCAGCAAGGGGCTTTCAAAGCAAGTGAGAAACAGAGAGGTTTGCCATTGCTTTCCTCTGCAGAGTCTTCTTTGGTGATCTCTCCTTCAAAAAGAGGAGCAGCAGTGGCATAGGAGGTTAAGAGCTTGTGTATCCAATTTGGAAGAACTGGGTTTGATTCCCAGCTCTGCCACCTGAGCTGTGGAGGCTTATCTGGGGAATTCAGATTAGCCTGTACACTCCCACACATGCCAGCTGGGTGACCTTGGGCTAGTCACAGCTTCTCGGAGCTCTCTCAGCCCCACCTACCTCACAGGGTGTTTGTTGTGAGGGGGGAAGGGCAAGGAGATTGTAAGCCCCTTTGAGTCTCCTGCAGGAGAGAAAGGGGGGATATAAAACCAAACTCCTCCTCCTCCTCCTCCTCCTCCTCCTCCTCCTCTTCTTCTTCTTCTTCTTCTTCTTCTTCTTCTTCTTCTTCTTCTTCTTCTTCTTCTTCTTCTTCTTCTTCTTCTTCTTCTTCTTCTTCTTCTTCTTCAAGTATTGACCCTGTTCAGCTTCTGAGATCTGTCAAGATCAGGCTAACCTACCTGCCTGCCTGCCTGCCTGCCTGCCTGCCTGCCTGCCTGCCTGCCTGCCTGCCTGCCTGCCTGTCTGTCTGTCTGTCTGTCTGTCTGTCTATCTATCTATCTATTATTTTTGCATTTGTATCCCGCCATATCTCCAAAGACTCAAGGTGGCTCACACTAAAACACACTTAGTAAATACAATAAATACCATAAATGTATAAAACATTTAAAACAAATAAAAGCAGATAGCATAAAAAGCCCAACGTGGGAGCACAAAAGAAACAGATGCCTATGCCATATCCAAATGAGGACCAGATACAATTTGGGAAGAAAGGGAATGTCTGGTTAGCTCAACAGAGAAGTCCTGGTGGAACCGCTCTGTTTTGGAGGCTCTGTGGAACGGAGGCAAACTCTGCAGGGCCCAGATTTCACTAGGAAGAGCGTTCCATCAGGCTGGGGACAGGGCCGTGATAGGCCTGGCCCATGTCAAAGCCAGTTGAACAGTCCTGGGGCCCAGGACCACCAACAAATCCCCCTGTGTGGACCAGAGGGGTCTCCGAGGGCAATATGAGGAGAGGCGGTCATGCAGATACTATACCAGAGGTGGGATCCAGCAGGTTCTCACCAGTTCCCGAGAGGGGGTTACTAATTATTTGTGTGTGCTGAGAGGGGGTTACTAATTAGGTCTGCTTTTCCATTAGAAATTGCATTAGGTCCAAAAATCATAAAGTCCTGTTGTTTCCTATGTGGCTGGTTAGCGAAGGTAGAAAATGGGATGATTATCCCTGTCGGGCTGTTTTAAAAACATGTTTTAGAAATATGGTCAAGTTCCTTGTTTAAGGAAAGCATCCTTCTTTTGATTTCTAGAAACAAAATGAAGTATTTGAAAGTATGAAGTATTTGACAGGCAGTCAATTAGAGGAGAAGTAGTTGTTTCTGTTGGCAGTAGGCAATAGGACTTGCTGTGATGAGTTTAAATTATGGACAGAAAGATACCAGCTGGAAATTAGGAACTTTTTTTTACAGTAAGAGTTTTTTACAGTAACAGAGAAATTATTAATGCCCCGCCCCCGGAATGCCCGGCCACGTCCCCGTCGTGCCCCACCCAGCCCCATTGGCGCTACGCCACTATTTGAATCCCACCACCATGGGAACCTGTTACTAAAAATTTTGGATCCCACCACTGGGATTGATGTGTGTAGAAGATAACTAACATCCAAGTTGCTGTGTACATGTAAAAAGGAGATAAAACAGAGTAGCATGTATGGTTCTGTTAATGCATCCCTTGCAGACTGAGGGTCATGGTTCCCTGAATTTTACAGTAAGAGTTTTTTACAGTAACAGAGAAATAATTAATGCCCCGTCCCCGGAATGCCCGGCCGCGCCCCCGTCGTGTCCCCTCCAGTCCCATTGGCGCTACGCCACTGTTTGAATCCCACCACCATGGGAACCTGATACTAAAATTTTTGGATCCCACCACTGTACTATACTATTCCATATCCCCCCTGCCAGAGTGGCTGAACATTAAAAAGGCATTGCATGGATTTTCAGCATACAACGGCACAACCAAGAGGCTCCCCGGTCAAGTTTCTCTTTAACGGGAACATTTCCCTGATCTTTGCACTGCATCCCGCCCAAGATCTGCTTCTGCCTCCTGCCTGAAAGCAGCCGAGCCGTTTTGCATGCGGCTCCAGTCAACCCAAACACAACAGCTGTCCCCACGTTAGCGCAGGAGGCCATAAAAAAAGGAGAACAAGCCCAGCGCCTCATTTTCGAGTGACAAAAATAGCAATGAAAAGAAGTGAATGTCACCAAATTAATCTACTCCCATGATAAAGATTGCAACAAATGAAGGAAATGGTCTGGCAGGGAAATTAACCCATATTCTCATTACGCTGCTAAGTGGCCTTTTCGAATGGAGCTGTTTTCAGCAGATAGTTTGCCGTTCGAAAATGAGCAAATGGAAGGGGCACGATTGGGGTCATTCGGTAGGCTTCCATTCCAAAAGTTAAACCAGTTTCCTCTGAGCAGAGAGCAGGGATCACTGGGGGGTGGGGGCATGGGCAGGGGCAGGGGCGTACTGCCCAGGGGGACATATATGGCTGCGGCCATTTAGACCTGTGGGGGGCAGAAAATCCTCCTTCCTCCCTGAGCTAAGGCATGTTCTATAACAGGGGTCTGAAACTTGCGGCTCTCCAGATGTTCATGGACTACAAATCCCAATTGGCCATGCTGGCAGGGGCTGATGGGATTTGTAGTCCATGAACATCTGGAGAGCCGCAAGTTGCAGACCCCTGTTCTATAATGTGATGGTGACTTTGAGATGACTTTGTGCCAAAAAACCCCCCAATGTTTGGTCATGGTGGGGGAGGGTGGCTGCCCAAATGGGGGTGGGAAGGAAAACAGATTTTGCACCGAGCTACATTTTCACTAGATACGCCTTTGGGTAGGGGTGGAGATAGTCGAAGAGAAAGAAGTAGGGTTTCAATTTATACCAGTCTTATCTCCACCCCTTTGGACTCTGCTGAGAAGAAGAAGAAGAAGAAGAAGAAGAAGAAGAAGAAGAAGAAGAAGAAGAAGAAGAAGAAGAAGAAGAAGAAGAAGAAGAAGAAGAAGAAGAAGAAGAAGAAGAAGAAGAAGAAGAAGAAGAAGAGTTGGATTTACATTCCCCCTTTTCTCTCCTGTAGGAGACTCAAGGGGGCTGAAAGTCTCCTTTTCCTTCACCTGACCCCCCACAACAAACACACTGTGAAACAGGTGGGGCTGAGAGAGCTCAGAAGAACTGTGACTAGCTCAAGATCACCCAGCTGGCATGTGTTGGAGTGCACAGGCTAACCTGAATTCTCCAGATAAGCCTCCACAGCTCAAGCGGCAGAGCGGGGAATCAAACCCGGTTCCTCCAGATTAGAGTACACCTGCTCTTAACCACTACGCCTCTGCCAGTTAGAGATCCAGAATAAAGGAACCCGCTCTCCCTCTTGCTCAGTTCACGCACCTCCGTACAGGCAGCTAACAAAGCTCGGAGGCGTGGCTTTTAAAAAGATATTCACCTCGGTAGCCACAAGGGAGGGCAGGCATGTCTCTCACAGTCATGCTCACTTCATGCGCTGCCACGAGACATCCCTGCAACCCTGCTTAGCTACACAGCCATGAGGCGGGGATGTTTGAAAACCTGGAAGCCCGGCCAAGCACAGTGCTTCTTGGGGGCAGCCGTTTGGTCACGAGCAGCTGCAAAACGCACTGAAACCAAAGAGTCACGAATAGCATGATTCTCAAATAACTGGTTTTGGAGGGAGGAAATGTGGGGCAGCCTCACTTTAGGGGTGGGAGTGATAGCGGAGCCAGAAGTGATTTTATTGCATTTCTGGTCTTGTTTTGAATAAAGATGGAACAATGTTTTATTCCTGTATAAGATAGGTAAGAACACACTGTATTAGATAGAACGTAGGACTTATAGCTATCTTTTGTATTTGCGTCTGCATGGAACCTCCTTGGCTCAAGGCAGGAGTCCACCCCTGCTCCACCTGGGCATGTCCCTTTCATTTGTAAAATCCGGAATGGACGTTGACAAAAGGGACCCCGGAAGAAACGCCTCAATCTGCCTAATCCCACCAGCAGGCAGATAAGGGTGCCATCATCGTTAAGTTTCGTTTCCTGACCCCGAGCACCCAAGGGACTCTTTTGTGTTCTTCCCACCAGTGCCTACGTCATCGCCTCGCCCTGCCTTTGCCGCGAAATTCAAGACGGGACTGCCCACTGGACTCTAATTGGTTCCCATGTACTTGTAGATGTATGATTGGTTGTCATGTATTTTGTGAATGAATGGTTGCAGGCTGTCCTGTATTCTCCCGGACTCCCAATGGGAGAAAGTGTATTTGAGATGCTGTAAAGCTGCTAGGCAGCGCAGTTGCTGTGGCGCGGAGGTGCTGACACGTAGGTCAGCATCTCAATAAAACCTTTTATTATTTCACTATACTCGCTGTGTTGGGTCCCGTTTCTGTTCCCCTGCGCTGCCGAGAGCTGGTTGGTCTGGAGCTATTAAAAGTTACCCAGGCAGCGCGGTAACAGGAGCCGTGCGGAGTACCCCCCTCCTAAAATGGGTTTTTTAAAATCATTATTATCCTGGGTTTGTTGGCCTGTGCAGAAAGGGCCTTAGTGCGGATAGCATTGAAAATTGGATGGTGATGGGAACTTTGGGGATTGGGCAGGATATAAGTCCAATAAAAGAATAAATAAATAAACTTGGTTGTGAGAGAGCTTCAGAGTCAGATGCATAGTGAAGGGCTCATTTTGCTTAGTTTAAGCAAAACTCTCTGCGAGGGAAACTTCAGTCGGACAAGACTTGCCTGTTCCAAGTTCCCCACCTAGCAGTATAACACTGTGAACACACTTGATTTGCTCTAGGCTCTGGGAAGATATACTGAAGGGAATGAATAATGTCAGTGGATCTACTGTAGTAGATCTAGTAGAAGAGGAATTGAGGAGGATCAGATGCCAACATTTTTTATTATTTTATCAGTGTGTGAAGGGACAGATTGAGAAAAAGATATCCCTTTGTCAGCAGGTGGGTTTAGTCGACTGTTTCCGAACGGGTAAACAAAAAGATCTAACCAAACAGAGCAAAGAAGGAGTTCGAAGAACAACGTAGTAAAGAGTGTAGAAAACCTGAATACTGAGAAATTAACAACTTTCTGGAAAGCCCTGAGTGAAAAACAGTTGCTTGTAACCTATGGTCAGTGTCTCAAAAATTGAAAGTAAATTGGAAACAGTGGTAAAGCAAATAGAAGAAGAAGAGTTTGGATTTATATCCCCCTTCTGTAGGAGTCTCAAAGGGGCTTACAATCTCCTTGCCCTTCCCCCCTCACAACAAACACCCTGTGAGGTAGGTGGGGCTGAGAGAGCTCCGAGAACCTGTGACTAGCCCAAGGTCACCCAGCTGGCGTGTGTGGGAGTGTACAGGCTAATCTGAATTCCCCAGATAAGCCTCCACAGCTCAGGCGGCAGAGCTGGGAATCAAACCCGGTTCCTCCAGATTAGATACACCAGCTCTTAACCTCCTACACCACTGCTGATACGGAACAATCTTATGTAAATACAGCTTGTTTATTGGTGTACCTGTTTTTCATATTAGTTACTTGGCCAAACCTCTTTATTATTTTAAAATAAATTATTCTAGTTCATGTTTTAATCCATTTCAAAGCCTCGGGTGCCCGGGGGGGGGGGGGGGGGGGAAGAGAGCGACAGGCTGTTGAAATGAATGAAGGGGTGGGGGGAAATCTAAGGACATTTGAGGGCAGAGGGTACGTCTGAACAGAGAAAATCCATATGCCTAATGTGAAGAAAGTTCCTAACTCCACTTTTGAGGCATTCCTAGGAATTTGGAGGCAGTGCTTGGGGGACAAGCTCGGCTGAGATGAGATACTAGAGAGTCCACCCTGTACTTTCCCCCTGGTGATGTGATTTCTGTCATCCAGAGCTCAGGTGTAATTCCAGGGCTAAACCTGGAGGTTGGCAACTATAGGTTGGAGCCAAGTGCAGTCTTTGATATCCTTGATTTGCTGGTCTAGCACCTCAACAGATGTTTTCCACATTAACGTTTCAATAAGGCAATGAAACTCAAATGGAGAATTTCAGCCCTGGAGCAAAATCAACTTAATGAGATAATTTGAGACACCTTTGTGTGTGTGTGTTTGTGTGTGTGTGTTTGTCCTTAATTAGATGTTCTTTCTTACAGGGATGGGGGAGATAGATCTGACTGTCTGCAGAGGACATTTTTTCTCCTTATTAATGGTTCCTTTCCATCTCACAGGTTGGAATATCCACAAGAAACGAGTGGTCTACCTGCTGTGAAACCACGCCCCCTCTTATGAAGAAGAAGAAGAAGAAGAAGAAGAAGAAGAAGAAGAAGAAGAAGAAGAAGAAGAAGAAGAAGAAGAAGAAGAAGAAGAAGAAGAAGAAGAAGAAGAAAAGTTTGGATTTATATCCCCCCTTTCTCTCCTGCAGGAGACTCAAAGGGCTTACAATCTCCTTGCCCTTCCCCCCTCACAACAAACACCCTGTGAGGTAGGTGGGGCTGAGAGAGCTCCGAGAAGCTGTGACTAGCCCAAGGTCACCCAGCTGGTGTGCGTGGGAGTGTACAGGCTAATCTACATTCCCCAGATAAGCCTCCACAGCTCAGGCGGCAGAGCGGGGAATCAAACCCGGTTCCTCCAGATTAGATACACGAGCTCTTAACCTCCTATGCCACTGCTGCGTAGGTTTAGTTGCTGCAAAGGAACCAGTGGGCTGTCCAGATTTAGGCAGATGCAAAAAGTTGCCTCGGGCCCTTTCCGCACAATCCCCTGAAAATTTTTTTGCAAACATTTTCAAAATGTTTCAAACCCCTCCGGTTGTCTGCACTCACCCTCCAAAACGCTTCCGGGTCCCCATTTTGTGGTCACTTTTTTCTTTATAAGTCTTCTTAGATTCCTAGCTGCAAAACTTCAGCGCCACACGCTGCGATCCTCTAGGGCAGTGATGGCAAACCTTTTCGAGACCGAGTGCCCAAACTGCAACCCAAAACCCACTTATTTATCGCAAAGTGCCAACATGGCAATTTAACCTGAATACTGAGGTTTTAGTATAGAAAAAAATTGTTGGCTCCAAGGTGCGTGTTACTCGGGAGTAAGCTTGGTGATAGTCGGTGGCTTTGCTTTGAAGCAACTGTGCAATGCTTCGAACGGGTGAATCACGACCCTAGGAGGGTTTACTCAGAAGCAAGCCCCATTGCCAGCAACCGGGTACAGGATCGTGCTTTAGTTTTTCGCATGAAAATCAGTGGGATTTAACAGCGCTTAACAGGGTTACCTACACTGCTTCCCCAAAAGTAGGTTTTAGGTTTAATGCTAATAATCAAGCCCAGCGGCCCAGGCCAGCCTAGATGTGGGAGGGGGGCGACTCTATTTGTGCGTGCCCACAGAGAGGGCTCTGAGTGCCACCTCTGGTGCCCGTGCCATAGGTTCGCCATCACTGCTCTAGGGGTTGTTCTACATAGATGGGCATGCATGACCCCCCAGAATAATAATTTAAAAACCTGATGGAAATACAGCCTGAGGCTACCGGTGTGAGCTTCGGAAAAAAGTGCCGATGAGGAAGCCTGAGGACTGTGGAGAGGCATGAGGAACTTTTTAAAGAGAACACACAGCAAATGAAAATGATTTCAAAACATTCTTTTAAAAAACAATCAATAGGGAACAGCAGGCAAATGAAACGTTTTCAGGCAGCAAGTAAAACGTTTTGGGCTGAAAACGATGCGGAACAACATGGAGGAAACGTTTGATCTCCCGCCCGAAAACATTTTATTTGTGTGGTGTGGAAAGGGCCTTACAATGTTAAATATAAGTGAGCACTGGGGTCTCTCCTCAGACTTTTTCTGTGTGTAGGGCTGCCAGCTCTGAATTGGAAAATGAACCAAAGGAGGCATTTTTAGTTGATAGTTCCATAGTTCCATGGGAATGTCGACTCAATGCATGGCAGCTGTGAAAAAGGCAAACTCTATGCTGGGGATGATTAGGAAAGGAATTGATAATAAAACTGCAAAGATTGTCATGCCCTTATATAAAGCAGTGGTGCGACCGCACTTGGAGTACTGTGTCCAGTTCTGGTCGCCACATCTCAAAAAGGATATGGAAGAGATAGAAAAAGTGCAGAGAAGGGCAACGAGGATGATTGAGGGACTGGAGCACCTTCCTTATGAGGAGAGGCTGCAGCGTTTGGGACTCTTTAGTTTGGAGAGGAGACGTCTGAGGGGGGACATGATTGAAGTCTATAAAATTATGCATGGGGTAGAAAATTTTGACAGAGAGAATTTTTTCTCTCTTTCTCACAATACTAGAACCAGGGGGCATTCATTGAAAATGCTGGGGGGAAGAATTAGGACTAATAAAAGGAAACACTCCTTCACGCAACGTGTGATTGGTGTTTGGAATATGCTGCCACAGGAGGTGGTGATGGCCACTAACCTGGATAGCTTTAAAAAGAGCTTGGACAGATTTATGGAGGAGAAGTCGATCTATGGCTACCAATCTTGATCCTCCTTGATCTCAGATTGCAAATGCCTTAGCAGACCAGGTGCTCGGGAGCAGCAACAGTAGAAGGCCATTGCTCTCACATCCTGCACGTGAGCTCCCAAAGGCACCTGGTGGGCCAATGCGAGTAGCAGAGTGCTGGACTAGATGGACTCTGGTCTGATCCAGCAGGCTAGTTCTTATGTTCTTATGTTCATTTTCTCCAGGGGTCATCTGGAGGTCAGTTGTAATAGCCGGAGATCTCCAGGCACCGCCAGGAGAATGGCAACCCTAGCTGTGCATGTGCAAAACCTACCCATGCCGAGCAAATCAATGTTGGTTCTTTCTTAAGATTGTACATATTTTAATCTCCCCTTGGGTGTTGGTTGAACAGAAAGGAGGGATATAAATTAACGAATGGGAATTAAAATGAAAACAACCCATCTTTCCCCCCCCCCCCCCAAAAAAAATATCTGAGCAATTTCAAAGAAAGTTCCGTGGCTGTCTGAATTTCTGCAGGAGACTTCGACACATCACGAGGAGCCGCTGGAGTCCGCCCCGAGCAAATTTTGGAGTTAATTTGAAGATTTGTCCTCAGGCAAAAACCGGGATTCTCCTCAATTGAACCTGCCTCTGGATTTTAGAATTGCAAATTGCCAGGCCTTAGTTCCCAAGTAGAGGTACGTGCAAAAAGAGAGTTCCATGTGTTGTATGCAACATGTCTGCAGAATATATGGTTGATGGAATGGGTTTTCTGTGCCGTACTCTCAGTATGTATGCGTGAGACTCCAACCGGGGTACAGAACATTTTGCAGTCAGCTCTCCCTAACAACCTCTCCTTTCCTGTCTTCTTCCTTTCCTCCTTTCCAGCTTCTCACATTCTCATCTTCCCCTCCCTCTTTGTGACAATAATCAGGAAGAAAACCATATCTGGAAACTAGTGACTTAAGGGGTTGTAGAGAGCCGGCGTGGTGTAGTGGTTAAGAACAGGTGGATTCTAATCTGGAAAACTGGGTTGGATTCCCTACTCCTCCACCTGAGTGGCAGAGGTTTATCTGGTGAACCAGATGAGTTTCCGCCCTCCTACATTCCTGCTGTGTGACTTTGGGGTAGTCACAGTTTTTTCGGAACTCTCTCAGCCCCACCAACCTCCCAAGGTTTCTGTTGTGAGGAGAGGAAGGGAAAGGAGCTTGTAAGCCACATTGAATCTCCTTACAAGAGATAAAGGTGGGGTATAAATCCAAACTCGTCTTCTTCTTGTGGCTAACCCAGGGGTAGGGAACCTGCGGCTCTCCAGATGTTCAGGAACTACAATTCCCATCAGCCTCTGTCAGCATGGCCAATTGGCCATGCTGGTAGGGGCTGATGGGAATTGTAGTTCCTGAACATCTGGAGAGCCGCAGGTTCCCTACCCCTGGGCTAACCTCTTCATTGCCATCTTCATTCTTTTTGTCTCCTTGACTCCTTGACTCAGCGCCTCCCAGGTAAATCTCCAGCATGGTGTAGTGGTTAAGAGCAGTGGCCTCGAGCCTGGAGAATTGAGTTTGATTCCACTCCTCCACATGAACTTTCTTCTTCTTCTTCTTCTTCTTCTTCTTCTTCTTCTTCTTCTTCTTCTTCTTCTTCTTCTTCTTCTTCTTCTTCTTCTTCTTCTTCTTCTTCTTCTTCTTCTTCTTCTTCTTCTTCTTCTTCTTCATCATCATCATCATCATCATCATCATCATCATCATCATCATCATTCCAGCTCAGGCCCAGAAGGCACATGAGGAGGAAATGAACTCTACACATGTTTGAGGTTCATAGTTGGGGCAGTTGTACCCTTTGTGTGAAATTGATTGGTTTCTCAAAAGAAAAAAACCATCTGATCGAGCACTAGGATAATGGAACACTGGAATAGATGAATGCCAAGGTCTTAATGTGCCTAGAGCACCAAAGAACCTTGGGGCTGTCCTGGAGAGGGTCACCATACACAATAAGCTTAGGCTGATTCCGCATGGGCCAAAAACAGCGGTGTGAAAACGGTGTGAAAACCGTATAAACCCTTTTACACCATTTTAAACCCTTTTACACCATTTTCACACCATTTTCACACTGCTGTTTTTGGCCCATGCGGAATCAGCCTTAGATTTGTGGGCTCTGCTCCCACGCTTTCTGTGTGGCAGCAGGGAAAGCAAGTAAGGTTGGGCAAACCAGGACTCAACGCAGTAAAAAAGAAAAGAAAAAATATTTGGTCACATAGACCCAACTGTGGCTAAGATGAAAAGGAGAAGGAAGGGGGATCCAGATCAATAGGTGGGGAAGTAGCTGTCTTTCCACCTTCTATATCCAGTTAAGGGCCTGAAATAGGACTGCCAAGATCCTTGTGAAGGTAGAGGATCTTCCACTCCAAGGTCCTATTGCCCTCTGTGTGAGAAAAATTTGTTCAAAAAAGTAATCTCATGTAGCAGCAGTGGCATAGGAGGTTAAGAACTTGTGTATCTAATTTGGAGGAACCGGGTTTGATTCCCAGCTCTGCCGCCTGAGCTGTGGAGGCTTATCTGGGGAATTCAGATTAGCCTGTATACTCCCAAACATGCCAGCTGGGTGACCTTGGGCTAGTCACAGCTTTTCGGAGCTCCCTCAGCCCCACCCACCTCACAGGGTGTTTGTTGTGAGGGGGGAAGGGCAAGGAGATTGTAAGCCCCTTTGAGTCTCCTACAGGAGAGAAAGGGGGGATATAAATCCAAACTCTTCTTCTTCTTCTACTTACTAGAAGTAGAAGAAGAAGAAGAAGAGCTTGGATTTATATCCCCCCTTTCTCTCCTGCAGGAGACTCAAAGGGGCTTACAATCTCCTTGCCCTTCCCCCCTCACAAGTACTTACAACTTGTAAGTACTTACAAGAATAGACAAAGGGTAGCTGTAGGAATGGCCAGAAATGATGGTTTTACCATAGAGCTTCTAGCATTTCCTAGAGCTACCCTTCACCACTTCCGGAAAGAATGTCCAGGAAGTACATGATAGTGCACCCCCCCCCCCCGCCCATGATGCTGCCCCACCCACAACCCTCTTCCAGTATCCAGGCACTTCTGAGGAACTTTAGCCTTATGGGGGGAAGGGAAACAGCCATGTAAATCCACTGGAACGAAGCCAGAACTTCAACTTTCAGTAGAACCAATCAAAATGTCAAATATTAGAAAGTTTGTCTACTAAGTACTTGAATTTTGGCCTCCCAGCCTTTGGCATATGGACGACCAGTTTGTACGTGACTCTTTGTTCTGCTCGCAAGGTCTTTCCTTTTAGCCACTTCACTGAAAGATGCTACATAGAACCAAGTTTCGTTGTGCTGTTCGTGCTGATCGTTACTGTGAACGAAAGGATGGGAGAGAAATTTGCGGGCCCAACAAATTAGTGTCTGTGATCAGGCCTGCTTTACAAATTTGGCCACTGGGATGCGCCAGGGCGCTTACATTATGTTTTTCTGTGTTCTTATAACGAAAGAACGTAATAAATTGGCGGCGACAAACCAAAGTGGGGGAATGTGCATTTTTGTTTCGTGAAACTTCGCCCGGCCCATATCTGACCCCAAGCAAACTCCTTAGGGGGGAACAGGATGTATTTCTAAACTAATTGGGTTCCTGCCAAAACAAAGAAGAGAGAGAAAAAAATACTTTTTTGTTTGTCCTACCCAGCAAATTATTCACATTTATGGAGCAAAATAAAAAGTGGAATAAACAATGACTGCAAGCTATGCATTTTCTTCCAGCTCTGCATTATAGTTCTGGAAGAGTTGGTATGTCCCTCCTCCCCCCCCCCCCGATCCTTCCCTTCTCACTGGCTTCTCCTTGAAAAAGGTCATTAATTCAGTGAAAAAACTAGGTGTGTGTGTTGGGGTGGCGAGAGCAGCTGTGTGTGCCCATTAGAACAAGGCCAGCGCTGCAAGAAACATCATAATTTTTATTAGGACCGATCAAAATGTCACAAATTAGCAAGCAAGCTTACCATCTTCCCAGAACTGTTTATCGACGTTAAAGCCAAACAAAGCACTTAACAGAAAGGGGTGGAAACGACATGGAACACAACTGTGGGGTACCCTCTAATCCAGCTGAAGCAAACCCACTGGATAAAAAAGGAACCTCAGACTGTAGCAAAGGCTACAGCAATGTTATTATCCCCTCCACCCTTCGAAATCAACTTAAAAATGGCCCTTGGACTGATGGCATGACATCAGTTCCCTGGAAAACCAGGAAGTGATGTCATGCCTCTCTAGGAGCCTCCAGAAATACTACGGTTTCACCATAGCACTTTTAACGATCCTAGGAAAGCAGTGTAATTCCAGGAGTGATGTCCAGAGGTGGGATCCAGCAGGTTCTCACCAGTTCCCGAGAGTGGGTTACTAATTATTTGTGTGTGCCGAGAGGGGGTTACTAATTGGGTATGCTTTTCCATTAGAAATTCCATTAGGTCCCAAAATCATAAAGTCCTGTTGTTTCCTATTTGGCTGGTTAGCAAAGGTAGAAAACAGGATAATTCTCCCTGTTGGGCTGTTTTAAAAACATGTTTCTGAAATATGGTAAAGTTCCTTGTTTAAGGAAAGTATCCGTCTTTTGATTTCTACAAACAAAATTAAGTATTTGAAAGTATTAAGTATTTGACAAGCAGTCAATTAGAGGAGAAGTATTTGGCAGTAGACGATAGGACTTGCTATAATGAGTTTAAATTATGGACAGAAAGATATCAACTGAAAATTAGGAACTTTTTTTTACAGTAAGAGTTTTTTACAGTAACAGAGAAATTATTAATGCTCCACCCCCGGAATGCCCGGCCACGCCCCCGTTGTGCCCCGCCCAGCCCCATTGGCACTATGCCACTGTTTGAATCCCACCACCATGGGAACCTGTTACTAAAATTTTGGATCCCACCACTGGTGATGTCATGTATCTCTAGGATCTCTGGAAATACGATGGTTTTACCATAGAATTTCTGGTGATTCCAGGAGAAAAGTGTGCTCAATCAAATGAGGATAATATGCCAAAGGGATGTTAGAGATTCTTAAGGACAACGAAGATAACCGCAGGAGTCTCTTGCATGAGCACAAAATTGGAGATTCTGAGTGACTGCAACCAACTGCTTCATCTCAGGGAAGAAATTATTTTGTTTGCTTCACTCCTCTGCACAGCAAGCATCCTGATGGTCCCGAATTAGGTTATTGTTTCAACATATTTCATTTCACTGCCAGTCCATGGGTTACCATGCAGAAGTCAGGCGGCAGCAACGTCTGGATGAGATTTTCTCCACCAGACATGCTTTGGCCTCATGCAGCTCTCCATCAAGTAACAGACATGGGGCAGCCTAAACTGAACCTCTTTTCACAAAGAAGAAATTTTGGATGAAAGGTTAGACTGCAGGGAACGGAACGTTTCACGGGTTCTCTGTATTGTCGAAGGTTTTCACGGCCGGACCCAACCGGCTGTTGTGGGTTTTCCAGGCTGTGTGACCGTGGTCTGCTGGATCTTGTTCCTAACGTTTCGCCTGCATCTGTGGTTGGCATCTTCAGAAGTGTATCACAGAGAGGAGGAGGAGGAGGAGGAGGAGGAGAAGGAGAAGAAGAAGAAGAAGAAGAAGAAGAAGAAGAAGAAGAAGAAGAAGAAGAAGAAGAAGAAGAAGAAGAAGAAGAAGAAGAAGAAGAAGAGGAGGAGGAGGAGTTTGGATTTATATCCCCCCTTTCTCTCCTGTAGGAGACTCAAAGGGGCTTACAATCTCCTTGCCCTTCCCCCCTCACAACAAACACCCTGTGAGGTAGGTGGGGCTGAGAGAGCTCTGAGAAGCTGTGACTAGCCCAAGGTCACCCAGCTGGCGTGTGTGGGAATGTACAGGCTAATCTGAATTCCCCAGATAAGCCTCCACAGCTCAGGCGGCAGAGCTGGGAATCAAACCTGGTTCCTCCAGATTAGATACACGAGCTCTTAACCTCCTACGCCACTGTGTTACACACTGTGTCCAGTGAGAAGGGAATTTTTAGAGGGGTATATATTGTCCATGTCGCAGGGTGGGGAATCAATGAGAACCAAACACTTACTGTTTGGTTCCCCACCCTGGGACATGAGCAATGTGGTTCACCAGCAGAGCCTGTACCACTCACCTTTTTTTAGCCCAGCTGAGGGTGGTCGTGAAGGAGAACCGGAGAATTGTAGCAATACCCTTGGTATCTTGAAGGAATGGTGGCATTAAAAAAGTAACAGGTGGAATTTTGGATGGCAGGGAAGCAATGGAAAAGGGACTCAAGAGGAATAGTTGACCTCCCCATCACTCCTCTACCCCCATACTGCAGAAGAAGAAGAAGAAGAAGAAGAAGAAGAAGAAGAAGAAGAAGAAGAAGAAGAAGAAGAAGAAGAAGAAGAAGAAGAAGAAGAAGAAGAAGAAGAAGAAGAAGAAGAAGAAGAAGAAGAAGAAGAGTTGGATTTATATCCCCCCTTTCTCTCCCGTAAGAAGACTCAAGATAGCTTACAATCTCCTTTCCCTTCCCCCCCTGAACAAACACCTTGTGAGGCAGGTGGGGCTGAGAGAGCTCAGAAGAACTGTGACTAGCCCAAGGTCACTCAGCTGGCGTGTGTTGGAATGTAATCTGAATTCCCCAGATAAGCCTCCACAGCTCAGGCGGCAGAGCGGAGAATCAAACCCAGTTCCTCCAGATTATACACCTGCTCTTAACCACTACGCCAGTGCTGCTCCAGAGCTAATCAAAACCTCTCATGGACTGATGACGCTCATCAACAAGAAGACTCTCATCAACAAGAAATGTCTTCACTCCTATAAGTATGGGACCCCATGCTTAGATATCTATATAGTAATGACCAGTGGTGGGATTCAAATAATTTAACAACTGGTTCCAGTGGTGGGATTTAAATAATTTAACAACTGTTTGTTTACAAGCACCATTTTAACAACTGGTTCTGCTGAAGTGGCGCGAACCAGCTGAATCCCACCACTGGTAATGACCCTCAGAACAGAACAGTAATAATAGAAATGTAGAAGTTACTTAGCAATGCATAGATACATTTTGCTTTTCTTGTTTTTTTGTTTTTCTTCTTTTTCCTGTATTTTTGTTTCTGTTGCATTCCAGATGATACTAATGTTATCTCTCATAGAGAAGATTATCAACACTGCAAAGACTAAAAAGCACTTTTCCAGACATATAGTATATATCATATTTATTATATTTCTCCTTCGTGCCACACAAATATTATATTGCATTATTTCTTCAGGCCTGACTATGTACATTGCTGTAATTCAACAACATAATAAAACATATAAACATGAGAAAAACCTCTCATCGTACTGTGTTCTCTCTTTAAAGTAAAGTTTCCCCCACATTCGTGTCCGACCCTGGGGTGATTTTATAGGCAAGCCTCTTTTGTGGGGCAGTGTGCCATTCTTTACCCCCTAGCGATGAGCTAGGTACTCATTTACTGACCAAGAAATGGATGGATAGCTGAGTTGACCATGGCCAGCTGCCAAGATATCTGACCCACAGGGGGCTCAAACTCCTGACCATGTGAGTGGCAGTGCAAGCATTTTTTCTCTCTTTAGAGAACTTTAAACATTGTGGTACAACAGCTATTGTATTGGACTAGAATCCGAGAGATCTCTTACTTATACTTTACTTATACTTTACTCATTCATTCCCCCTCCCTTTGTCGAATCCCCACTACCGTCTTAGCCAGGTTTCAGAACACAAACTAACCAGGTTTGAGGGATAACCTCTCCATTGCTTGTGTGGCAGATTCCGTTTCTGGTGCTCGTTCTCCCGGTTAATCCGTGTTCTGGCAGGACCTGGTTGCAAGTGGCACAGACCCCATTAACACGGTTCAGAGCTGACCCGAGGGGAGGAATGAGGGTTGAAGCCCTGACTCGTTTCCCGCCCTTGAGTGTGACGTGGAATTCGGGCAACCAATCAGCGCTGTGATGCGCGTGCGGCCTTTCCTTGGTTTCATTTCCGCTTTTGCGATCGGCCAGCAGAAGGGGACGCACGCAAACGTTAAACAGTCAAACGTGTAACTTTGAATCGTTAATGGTTTACACAGGTAACAATTAACTGTTTGCACAGTTAAACAGTTAAACGTTAAACTTTTACCCGCTGGTTTTTTTAATAATGCCCCTACAATGTACATTTCTGCAGTGGGAAAAGGTCCCGCCCCATCAAAGCATGCCAGCCAATCAGGGGAGACCGGCAAAGCGAGCTTGCCTGGTAGTGGGGATTGCTGAGAGTTCTGCAACCGGGTGTGTCTGCTGTGTGCTCGCTGCGGTGGGGAGGGAGAAACTCCGATGAAGAGGACACGGTTTCGCAACGAACAGGTTTGGATCTGCGTGCAAATTTCAAGTGGGGATTCGACCTTTGTATATTGTTTTGTGTTTTGGAAAGTGTACTCAAGTCACAGTTTACAAGGAAAGAGATGTTTGGAGGTTGTTCGTTCTGCTTTGCCTCATTTTTTTGTTTTGAAAAAAAACAGGAGGAGATGTCTGCTGGAAGCTCACATGTTGCATTTGTGGTGCAAGATGACTTATTTGCTTTATCTCGCATTCATTCTGGTCCATACTGTCAGGGGCATTTCAGCTTGCATCCCGACATTCACAAGGCCTTGTTCTTGACGGAATTATATCTTTGGCTTCTTTTTTTTCCCCCATTTCTTTTCTTCTTTTTAGTTTGCAGCAATTACGCACATGAAGGAAACTGCGTCCCTCGGTTGTCTCGGCAGGACGGGGGGGGGGGGAAGGTATCAGGAAGTTCATAATAGCCAGCCCAATTAACCAGGGAAATCATAGAAAATTACCCCTACCCCTTTTCACTCAAAGGTTATTTGCTCTGTTTAATGGAGACAGTGAGCTTCGGCCCCGCACAGGCCTATTAAAAGCTGCTCTCTTTCCAAAAATGCCTGAAGGCAGTCAAAAAAGAACCTTGATTGGCATTTGGAATACCCCATTATCCTGGCAGCAAGTTGGCATCTCTCAGGAAGGATCAAATTAGCATATCCCAGGATAGTAGAAGTTATTGTGTGGCTTGCTAGAACAATAAGCTGTTGGGGGGGTGTGTGTGTTTGGACAGCGTTCATGGTGGCAGATAATTATTTTTTCCCCAAGCCATCCCTTGCCGAGAGGTTATGCTAAATAAACAAATAAGTGCTACATCGATACCTAACGTTTGTTGTCTCCTGACGGACGTTCATCCTTTCCGAACCCAACTGGATCCACCCTGACCTTTGGAAAACAATCAACAAAGTCGCAGAGTCTTTCCATTATTCGTCTGGCGTCAGCCAGAACATGGTAGGAGCGTTTGTATGCTAGGCCATGCTAGGTAATGGGATAATGGCCCCTTTCAATGTGATGGTGTCGTTCGTTCCTACAAAGCACAGAGTGCTCTGCAAATGGGCGACACGGAGGAATCAGACCCAGCAGCTGCGAAGAGCCAAAGAGCAGCCAAAGCACGTTCCTCATTTTAAGGCATTTGACAGCTTTTATAGGAAATGCCACACGGCTGGATCGCCAGTTCCGTTAAGGGAAAGAGGTGGGCGGGTTCCAACACCAGATGCCCATGGGTACTTTAATCACTTGAGGGACCAGGGAAACCCAAGATGAAGATAATCTGGGAGAGCCAAAATAGAGACTGGTGTCTTACAGCATTCAGTGGCTGCCTTGAAGAAGGGAGAACGCAAGGAATTGCCTCCTCTGCCTCTCTCACTATATTCGTCTCTCAAAAAATGGTGGGACTGATAAGGAGGTTGTGACCCCCTTTCCAAACTCAGTCCAGCTGCATGTGCCCCCCAACCTCCCATATCATGATTTGGGGGTTAACAGATGACTGCCAAGGGATGGTGGGGAGGAGAAAAGGAGAACCAGAGTGGAGTAGTGGTTAAGACCGTTGGACCCTAATCTGGAGAACCCGATTTGGTCCCCCATTCTTCCACACAAGTGGCAGACTCTAATCTGGAGAGCTGGGTTTGTTTCCCCACTCCTCCACATGGAGCTTCCCCGATAACCTTGGGCTAATCACAGCTCTCTCAGAGCTCTCTGAGGCTCATTCCGCACATGCAGAATAATGCACTTTCAAGCTGCTGTCAGTGCTCTTTGAAGCTGCGCGGAATAGCAAAATCCACTTGCAAACAGTTGGGAAAGTGGTTTGAAAACGCATTATTTTGCATGTGCAGAAGGGAACATTCTGCTAAGCTGCTTCAAGACTCTTTAAAGGTACTGAGAAAGTGGGGTATAAAAACCAACTCCTCCTCCTCCTTCCTTCCAGCTGTTTGCACTGCTAGTGAATAGAATATAAATAATCAGGGTTGGCAACCATGCAATGTGTATAGATCACGTGAATCTGTTCTCAGTGAAAAGTCTAAATGGAAACCATTATCAGAATAGGAACAGAGGTTTAAAAAGAGTGTGATAGCAAATATCTGGTCATCTGGTCATGATCCCCCCTGGGGGAGGGGAAGAAGGAACTTACAAAGTTTCCGCAGGGCCTGTAAAATGGACCTGTTCCTCCAAGCGTTTGGCCAGCCGGGAGGATGTCAACTCCGCCATAAGAACATCTGGCCTCCTGTGGGTAAATAAAGGGGGATGGAGGTTTTTTTTAGTATTTTATAGTATAGTACGGCCATCTGTAGTTAGTATTTTATATATTATCTTATGTAAATTATGTATTGATGTTTTCAATTGTTTTAATGTTGATGGACACTGTCCTGAGCCTTTGGGGAGGGCGGTATACAAATATAAATAATAAATAAATAAATAAAAGGGGGAGGGACCCCAGCATTTGGGTTGCGGCCCACCCACCCTGGGGGGAGGGAGTGGAGGAGGAGGGAGTCTGTCATCTGGTCATGACCCATCCTGGGGAGAGGGAGCAGGGAGGTGTGGGGGTCCCTAGATCTGGCCCTGCCCCACCATTCTGCGGGGAAAGGGAAGGAAAGGGAGAGGGCAATGCACTTTGAAACACAGTTCAGCCTTCTCTGCTGGTTTTCCTCCAAAAAAACACAACTGTTGGGAGCAAGGGGCGGTGGCTCAGTGCATGAGCCTGTGCTTTGCATGCAGAAGTTCCAGGGTTCAATTCCCGGCATCTCCAGGTAAAGGAGGTGGTGGGATTCAGCCGGTTCGCCCCACTTCGGCAGAACCAGTTGTTAAAATGGTGCTTGTAAACAACCAGTTGTTAAATTTAGGTGCTGAGTGGTTTCCGGGCTGTCTGGCCGTGTTCTAGCAGCATTCTCTCCTGACATTTCGCCTGCATCTGTGGCTGGCATCTTCAGAGGATCTGATGTTGGGAAAGCAAGTGGAGTATATATACCTGTTGGAGTGTCCAGGGTGGGTGAAGAAACATTGTCTGTGAGTAACAAAGAAGACAGCCAGGTCATTGGTTGAGGGCATCTGAAGTCGATTTCTGGCTACCAATCTTGATCCTCTTTGATCTGAGATTGCAAATGCCTTAACAGTCCAGGTGCTCGGGAGCAACAGCCGCAGAAGGCCATTGCTTTCACCTCCTGCATGTGAGCTCCCAAAGGCACCTGGTGGGCCACTGCAAGTAGCAGAGAGCTGGACTAGATGGACTCTGGTCTGATCCAGCTGGCTTGTTCTTACGTTCTTATGAAGTATGAGTAACAATGAAGTCTATAGCATGGGAGTAACAATGGAGATAGCAAGGTCACTGGTGGGAGCATCTGAATAGAAGTATCCTGGCCTTTGTTTCCTTTGTCTATAGTCATCCTATGTTTGTGTGGAGCTGGTTAGACACTGTCTTGACTCTAGTATTTTTCAACACTGGCAGCCAAGTTCTGTTCATTTTCATCGTTTCTTCCTTTCTGTTAAAATTGTCCATGTGCTTGTGAATTTCAGCGGCTTCTCTGTGTAGTCTGACGTAGTGGTTGTCAGAGTGGTCCAGAATTTCTGTTTTTTTCAAATAATATTCTATGTCCAGGTTGGTTTATCATGTGTTCTGCTAGGAGCAGCAGTGGCGTAGGAGGTTAAGAGTTCGTGTGTCTAATCTGGAGGAACCGGGTTTGATTCCCAGCTCTGCCGCCTGAGCTGTGGAGGCTTATCTGGGGAATTCAGACTAGCCTGTGCACTCCCACGCACGCCAGCTGGGTGACCTTGGGCTAGTCACAGCTTCTCGGAGCTCTCTCAGCCCCACCTACCTCACAGGGTGTTTGTTGTGAGGGAGGAAGGGCAAGGAGATTGTAAGCCCCTTTGAGTCTCCTGCAGGAGAGAAAGGGGGGATATAAATCCAAACTCCTCCTCCTCCTCCTCCTCCTCCTCCTCCTCCTCCTCCTCCTCCTCCTCCTCCTCCTCCTCCTCCTCCTCCTCCTCCTCCTCCTCCTCTTCTTCTTCTTCTTCTTCTTCTTCTTCTTCTTCTTCTTCTTCTTCTTCTTCTTCTTCTTCTTCTTCTTCTTCTTCTTCTTCTTCTTCTTCTTCAAGTACCAACCCTGCTTACCTTCTAAGATCTGGCAAGATGGGGCTATACCATGCCGGCTTCCCTCCCGTTCATGCGGTCATGCCTTGGTAAAGGAATGTGCTTGCGAAAACGCGCGAACCCTCCTCCTTTCTACCATCGTAGCCTAATTTTGCGGATTGAGCTGCAAACGTGATTGTATTTTAAGGGAAGAAGTTTAATTAGGTGGTTTGATATACAATTCTGACTCATGATGGATTATACAAGCTTTTGTGTTCAGCAATAATTCCTGGTACTAAGTGATTCCAGCGGGACTTGGTTGTGCTAATACTGTAGGCTGGTAAATAAATTCAGTTCTTAATTGGAGCAGCTTCATCTGGAAAGTTGGTTCTTTGCCCCTCCCGCTCCCCCCCCCTCCGACTTGTGGCTTTCAAAGTTCTCGGCTGACTTTGTGAAGGATGGCTCATTTGCAAGGCAGAAGAGCTCTTTGCTTTGTATTGTACTTTTAAATTGCTGTATTAAAAATGTAATTTGTAGGGTGAGAAACCAGCGATGTGCGGAACCTACAGAAGGAATTCCATTTCCAATTTGGTTTCTTAAGGCCCAAGAAGTGGATTTCCATTAAAGACGTGCAGAGACACATTACTTGGTTTGTGGGGGGGGGGAGGAGAGGGGGGTTCATTTCTATTTTTTTTTCTTGAATGATATTTTGTATTTTATTGTGGCCCCCTTTTTGTGTTCTCTCAGGTTATGCACCACAGGGGTTATGCACCTCAGTTGCACCACAGGGGTCTCCCCCGGGGTGTCCCTATCAGAAGAGTAGAGCGGAGCTACCCATAGTAGACAAGTAGGTCTAGTAGTCGAACTGCATACACTCAGCAGTCTCCCACCTTCTTGGAATAAGACACTTCACACTTGAAGTTCTTTCCATAGGAAAGGATTTCCTTGACGCATAACGCTGATGGTGGTGCCCCCTCTTCGCTCCCTGAGTTGTTTTACATCAGGGTAACCCTCATATTGTGGGGCCCGCTGTCCTCCTTCTTTGAGGAAGGTTTTAAATGTGGATTTTCTGGACGCCTCTTATTTAATTATTTAACTGTTTAATTATTTAATTGTATTAACCGCTGTCTAAATGAAGTTTTAGTGAGTTTTATTGTTTAGTAGTAGTTTTTATCTGATATTGTATGGTTTTTATGCTGTACACCGCCCAGAGCCCTTTGGGGATGGGGCGGTATGGAAATTTAAGAAATAAATAAATAAAAATAAATACTATACACTATGCAAAGTTCTAAAGCTACACAGGACTAAGCACTATGGTTAAGATAAGTAAGAAGCCTAAAGAGACAAACAGAGTTCTATACACTGCCTTTATAATGGTTCAAGCTAGCACTTTGCCCAGCAACAGTCTGCCATAGGAACAGAGTCACAGTCTCTTGCACCAATCACATTAAAAGTCGACTATCACAAGTTGTTCCAGACTTTCTGGCTCTGTTGCTGATCCAGCTATCTGTGACCTGGGAGATGAACCCTCCTTTTTCACATACCATAACAGCCCCTAACCCAACTAGGCAGCTGCAGGGGGTCTATGTCCTCCTCTGAGAAAAAAGTGGGGCAGGTGGGGCGGACACAGTCGGTGGACTGAGTTGGCCCTCTTTCTCTTTCCCTCCACCATGCCTCACCTGACTATAGCGGGATGAGGAAGTGGGTGACACAGAGGCATATCTAGGGAAAATGGAGCCCCGGGCAAAATCTAAGTATCCCCCCCCCCAAACTGGACTCCATTTTCCCTAGATACAGTGGGGGAGAGAGAAATCGAGCTGTCTGCCAGTGCCAATCTCATAGAGGAGCACCAGGTTGGCGACTGCGCCCAGGTCTGCTGCTCGAAGTCGGCGAGATGCCCAGGTCTACTGCCCAAAGCCAGCGACAGCACCCAGGTCTATTGCCCAAAGCCTGCAATGGTGCTCAGGTCTACCGCTCAAAGCCAGCGACGGCACCCAGGTCTACTGGCCAAAGCCTGCAACGGTGCCCAGGTCTACCGCTCAAAGCCAGCGACAGCACCCAGGTCTACCACCCAAGGCCTGTGAGCCCGACCCGGACCTGGCACCTCCCCACATGATTGGATGGTGAGCACCCGGGGACATGTGATACCCCATTTACACACCCCTGGGGTGACAGCTTCCTACTGTCGATATAGGATGTGTAGGGTGAACACTTCTTTACCTCACCACCAGGGGATGAAGAGAAAACAGAGTTGCCAAAACTGGGCTGGGAAATACCTAGAGATCTTGGGGGTGGAGCCTGAAGAAGACGGGTTTGAGAACGAACTTCAGTGCCATAGTATCCATCTTCTACAGTGGCCATTTTCTCCAGGGGAACTCTTATCACCTGGAGATCAGATGTTATCCGAGAAAATCTCCAGCTACACATGGAGGCTACAGCCCAGAATACATTTACATTGTGTAAGGCTCTCTGTAAGTTTCTGTCTAACCTTTAACTAATTTATAGGACACAAATTCCTCAAATAAACCATTCAGAAGCAAAACACCCAGTAAATGCTTTGGTGTTATATCCATACATCTTTTGAACTTCGCATCACAAACCTCATATGGCAACTCCCGAGTGTATGGATTTCTGTCTAAATATTCAGCTTCTGTTAAACTGTTTGGTGCAATAGTGCATTTCTGAGTTGCTGTTTGAGCTTTGTGATACAAAGTTCAAAAGATGTATGGATATGTCTTGTCGAAGGCTTTCACGGCCGGAATCGCTGAGGCGCTGTGTTGTATCCGGGCTGTACGGCCGTGTTCTAGCAGCATTCTCTCCTGACGTTTCGCCTGCATCTGTGGCTGGCATCTTCTCAGGATCCTCTGAAGATGCCAGCGACAGATGCAGGCAAAAACGTCAGGAGAGAATGCTGCTAGAACACGGCCAAACAGCCCAGAAACCACACAGGACCTCGATGTATGGATATAATACCAGAGAATCTTACTGGGTGTTTTGCTTCTGTATGGTTTATTTGGGGACTTTGTGTCCTATAAATTAGTGAAAGGTTAGACATCAACTTGCTGTGAGGCTTACACTGTGTCAATATATTCCTGGCTTTATCGTTATTGTTGTTGTTACATTGACCCCCACTTCAGTGATATGGTGGACCACCTGGAGGCTGGCAATCCTAGGTGAGAAGTCATTGCCTGACCCCGCTGCTGGGCCTCACCCCACCACAAGAGAACATGGAGGATAGGTGCTGTCTTCCCAACTCCCTGTGATGTGGTGGGGCCAGGGGACTAGGAAGGCAGGCACTGCTGCCTTGCCTCCCCACAGCACTATGGAGTAGCTTGGGAAGCCTAGCCTAGGTTGCCTAAAATCCTTGGATCCGCCCTGTTTCTCTATTGCATTTGTTATTTGAATTTAATTAGCAGTGCGCACACCTTTACATTTGAGTCGGATGACCCAGCCTAGCCTGGTCTCATCAGATCTGAGGTGCTAATCTGGGTCAGCTGTGTTTAGTGCCTGGATGGAGAACAACCAAAAAGACTAGAACTGCGATGCATAATAAGGAAGCGGCAAACCACCCTTGTCTTGAAAAGTCCTGAGAGCACCATGATGAAGTTGGGAGCTAACGGCATGCATTTGTGAGTGTATTTTTCTCACTTTAATATGCAACTTATCCCTGAAATCTGCCTCCATCCCTGAAGACTGGAAGATGGCCAATGTCTAGGGTGGACCCCTAGGATCGGGGGGGGGGGGGGCTGGGACCCAGGAAATTACAGGTCAGTCAGTTTGATATCTGTTCCTGGTAAATCAGTAGAATCTATCATTAAAGATAAAATTATTAAACATGTAGAAAAGCAAGACCTGCTGAGGAAGAGTCAGCATGGCTTTTGAAGAGGCAAGTCCTGTCTTACAAACTTACTAGAGTTCTTTGAGGGTGTAAACAGGCATGTGGATAAGGGGGAACCAGTGGACATTGTCTACTTGGATTTCCAAAAGGCTTTTGACAAAGTTCCTCACCAGAGACTGTTGAGAAAACTCAGCAATGAAGGAATAAGAGGGGAAGTCCTCCTATGGATTAAAAACTGGTTGAGGAACAGAAAACAAAGGGTGGGTATAAATGGGAAGTTCTCACAATGGAGAGATGTCGGGAGTGGTGTCCCCCAAGGATCCGTTTTGGGACCAGTGCTCTTTAACCTATTCATAAATGACCTGGAAGTAGAGGTGGATAGCGTGGTGGCCAAGTTTGCGGATGATACCAAATTATGTAGGGTGGTGAGAACCACAAAGGATTGCAAAGAGCTCCACGCAGACCTTGATAAATTAGGTGAGTGGGCTAAGAAATGGCAAATGCAGTTCAATGTAGCAAAATGCCAAGTGATGCACATGGGGGCAAAAAATCCAAACTTCACATACACGCTACAAGGGTCAGTGCTATCAGTCACAGACCAGGAAAGGGATTTGGGCGTCTTAGTTGATAGTTCCATGGGAATGTCAACTCAATGCATGGCAGTTGTGAATAAGGCTAACTCTATGCTGGGGATAATTAGGAAAGGAGTTGATAATAAAACTGCAAGAATTGTCATGCTTTCATGCCTTAAAGCCGTGGTGCGACTGCACTTAGAGTACTGGGTTCAGTTCTGGTTGCCACATCTCAAAAAGGATATCGAAGAGATAGAAAAAGTGCAGAGAAGGGCAATGAGGATGATTGAAGGATTGGAGTACCTTCCTTATGAGGAGAGGCTGCAGGTGAGCATCGACACATTGATGTCTGATGATCACTGGAAGCTTTGCCCTGTTGTTGCAGTGCTAAGCTAAACACCAGTTTGTTGGACCTGTTAGGCCACCATGCACTGCTGATGGTTGGCATTCAATGGGAAGGTTAGATGTTGTGCAGGCTTAATCTCTCATGGAATCATACAGTTGGAAGAGACTCCAAGAAGGGCCATCAAGTCCAACCCCTGCAATGCAGGAACACACAATCAAAGCCCTCCTGACAGGTGGCCATCCAGCCTCTCTTTAAAGACCTCCAAAGAAGGAGACTCCACCACACTCCGAGGTAGTGCATTCCACTGTCGAACAGCCCTGGCCAGGAAGAACATCAGTTCTTCCTGATGTTTAGGTGGAACCTCTTTTCCTTTTCCTTGAACCCATTACTCAATACATATATGGGTGCATGCATGCAAGTTGACTGGTGACCCCATAGGGTTTTCAAAGCAAGATATGTTCATAAGTGGTTTGCCATTGCCAGTCTCTGTCATGCGTTGAGAGAATTCTGAGAGAGCTGTGGCTGGCCCAAGGTCACCCAGCAGGCTTCGTGTGGAGAAACGAGGAATCGAACCTGGTTCCACAGATCAGAGTCTGCCACACTTAACCACTATGTTGTGCTGATTCTCAATGGCCGTTTCCCCATTTTTAAAATGACGTCCATTTCGTCTGGTCCAGGACCTTTTTAGCCCGAGGGTCGTGTTCCCCGGGCTTCCCCACTGCCCCACGCCGTGCGCAGGGTCATCAAAAGGCGCCGTTCTGAGCAGCGCCAGAATGACCCGCGCTGAGGGAGTGCAAGAGCAGCAGAGTCGGGGCGGCTGCGTTGTAGCCGCCCCTGTAGTGGGGAGTGCAGTTGGACCCCGCGCTACTCGGCGACAGTAGCACGCAGCAAACAGTGAGTGGGGAAAGGGCCAATCTCTCAAACAGGGGCGATACTTGTTCAACCATGTAATTTAAGCATCGTGGAGAACATGAGCGTTATTTATTCCTGCCTAGAGAATTTACAACTGAGATGAAAACTCGGCTATGAAATGTAGGGAGGGAAAGAAGTCAGGATCGATGAAGATTTTGGGGATGGAAAATTGTGCCGTTCTGGAATAGCAACTCTCGTTGGGTTGAGCACGAAAGATACGGCCAGGTTGGGCAGAAGGAATGTTTCATGTGCAAAAATGCCCCTTTTCATTGCTTCTCCTTTTTATCCATCGGTACCGAGAGCTTTTTTTCATTTCACACAGTTTTTACGGCACGCTTATTACATCCTTGTATACCATTTTGATGCTAGTTATATGCAACTGACACGTACCCACACAAAAATAATGAAAACTTGTCGGGAGAAAACCGAAAATGATGCAGAAATAAAGAATCAAGGGTACAATCCCACGAGGAAAAAGAGACGATGAAATAGAGATTTCGACTTGATCTATTAAGGCCACATAATTTGCTATCATCCCAACAAGAAATTGAGATTTGAAGAACATGAAAGAAGTATCTGCTTGCCTGACATGCATGAAGCAGAGAGATTGTAAAAGGATGAAAATTATGATTCTATGTGGGGAAAGGGGGGGGGGAAGGGGGTGAGAAATAGGGCTGCCGGCCAAGCATTAACAACCAGTGAGTGTATTTGGGGGGAAGGGACTTGGGAAGCAATATAGTGATGCCATTTCTGATTGAATACAAGAAATGAGGTCATTATATTCTATCCATTCTTCAAATTCCCAGAGCTCTGTGACATCACTTCCAGCTACAAGCAAAAGTGCTACCATCATGCCTCGTGATGTTTCTTCCCACTGCCATTTTTGTTTCCCCTTCCCCCCTCCCTCCTCCCCCTTCCCCCAGGGTGGGTGGGCCTTGACAAGATGATGACCTTCTCCCCAGAGGTGGGATCCAGCAGGTTCTCACAGGTTCCCGAGAGTAGGTTACTAATTATTTGTGTGTGCCGAGAGGGGGTTACTAATTGGTGATTTTGCCATGTGATTTTTGCCTTAGTTACGCCCCTCCTCTCAGCAGTAGCGTGCAGAACTTGAAGCAGTCTAGCAGGAGGTGCGCCTGCGTGCATTCGTTTCCCGCCCAAGGACCGGTGCAGCAGCTGCGTCCTTGCCACAGCCCCGCCCAGGAATGCCCCATCCCCAGAATGCCCCTGTCGTGCCCCACCCAGCCCCATTGGTGCTATGCCACAGTTTGAATCCCACCACCATGGGAACCTGTTACTAAAATTTTTGGATCCCACCACTGCTTCTCTGGTGGGAGCATCTGAATAGAAGTATCCTGACCTTTGTTTCTTTTGTTTCTCTAGTATTTTTCAACATTGGCAGCCAAGTTCTGTTCATAAATACTAGAGTTCTGTTCATAAATACTAGAAAAATACTAGAGTCAAGACAGTGTCTAACCAGCTCCACACAAACACAGGATGACCATAGACAAAAGAAACAAAGGCCAGGATACTTCTATTCAGATGCTCCCACCAGTGACCTTGCTATCTCCAGTGTTATGTCCATGCTATAGTCTTCATTGTTACTCATACTTCTATTCAGATGCCCTCAACTATTGACCTGGCTGCCTTCTTTGTTACTCACAGACAAGGTTTCTCCACCCACCCTGGACACTCCAACAGATATATATACTCCACTTGCTTTCCCAACATCAGATCCTCTGAAGATGCCAGCCACAGATGCAGGCGAAACGTCAGGAGAGAATGCTGCTAGAACACGGCCATACAGCCCGGAAACCACACAGCACCCCAGTGATTCCGGCCGTGAAAGCCTTCGACAATACATTTTCCTTCATTCTTTCCTCCTATCACTTGTATTCAGAGGTTTACTGGCATGCTTAGGTCTTGCGAAAGAAAGACTGTGGATTCTTTTACTGAGTTAACCTACTTCATGTTAAGCCTTTTTTTCTTTTCCTGGCATTATTATCTTTTCCACTGAGCCTTGTCATCTTATAATGCAAGCAAAGTATTATCACCTCAGGCCACTTCTGCACATGCAGAATAATGCATTTTCAATCCACTTCCACAATATTTTGCAAGTGGATTTTGCTTTTCGACACAGTAAAATCCAGCTGCAAAGTGCACTGAAAGTGGATTGAAAGTGCATTACTCTGCATGTGTGGAAGGGGCCTAAGTATAGTCATCTTAGTTTCTCGAAATGTTCAGTACTGATTTGACCTCAAACCAACTTGACCTCAAACCAACCAAAACTCTCCAAAAATGTTTTGTCAAAGAGGACCCTGCAAGATTTAGCACAATTCCACATGGCCTGTACGATGGAGCTGTCCCACCAGGCCTATGATTGAGGGCAGCAATAGTATCTAACATGGTTGACCTCCCCACCTTGTCCCTTCCCTTCCTCAATTTCCCTTCCCCTTTCCACTCTCCTTTCCTTTTCCCTTTATCCACTGCCCTTGCCTTTATACTGGTGTTTTGTGGATTTAACTTATGAATGTGACAAGTTGTTAATTCATTGTCTCCCTTGGGTTAGTTGTATCTATCAAGTGGAGGTGGGGTGTTGCACAAGGAATTGCTGGTTTTAGTTGTAACCTTCTTTGTTGTGATCAGCCCTGAGCATGCCCAACCAACCAACCAACCAACCAACCAACCAACCAACCAACCAACCAACCAACCAACCAACCAACCAACCAACCAACCAACCAACCAACCAACCAACCAACCAACCAACCAACCAACCAACCAACCAACCAACCAACCAACCAATCAACTAATCAATCAATCAATCAATCAATCAATCAATCAATCAATCAATCAATCAATCAATCAATCAATCAATCAATCAATCAATCAATCAATCAATCAATCAATCAATCAATCAGCCATCTCTTCCAGCACATTGTGGTCAAGAAACTTGGTTGCTGCCAGACCCACTATGGTCCTTTCCGCACATCAAATGTAAAGCGGGTTGCAGACAGGATAAATGAACCCGTCGTAGCCCTGGAGTGTTTGCATGGCTGGGTGTCCCATGGTCAGAGAGCACAGGGTGCTCTCCTTTGCATGGAGACACTTTCTTCCCCCACTGACCTTCCTTCGCTGTGTAGCTACAAAGTCTGGCAAGCATGGATCTCCACAGTCATGCTGCTGTCCCTGGGCTCCTCCATAGCTACTCAGCAGAGAGGCGGGGATTGAAAATAAAAAGGAAGCACGGCCATGTAACGTGCTTCCTGGGGCATCTGTTTGCTCCGCTGCAGCTGCAATCCATGTTAACACAAAAGAGTCACAGATAGTGCAATTCTTGAAAAACCTGGGTTGGGGGGGAAATGTGGAATGGACTCGAGTTAGGAGCAGGATTCATGCAAAGCCCCTGTCACACAGATGGGTTTTACACTGTAGTTAGCCCGTGTTTATTGGCCTGTGCAGAAATGGCCTATGTGACTCCTAGATCCATGCCCTTCCTGGTTAGTGAAAGCTGGGAGTATATTTTGGGAATTTTTCAACTTTATTATGGGTGGAGCCATAGAAGCAGTTGGACTGAGTCCCACCTGAACCAAGCTTGTTTCTATGGGAATTTTTAGGTAAACTGTAAATTTTGCCACCACTTTTTTTGATTTTGTTAGTGTACTGTGAACTACTGGATTGGACTGCTTTCGGTATTGTTATTGGGTTTTATGTTGTGTGATTATCATGTTGTTAACCACCCCTAGCCTAAAAGAAGAGGGACAGTATAGACATTTAATTAACTAATTAATAATAACTAAATAAATAACGACAACACTACATTTTAAAGAATATTTTTTTTTTCACCTTGAAGATATTTTCGGAGGCTACCCATGTTGGTCTGTAGTAGAACAGGCGGGTTTGGATCCAGCAGCATTTTGGGGACCAACAGTATCTGATGAAGGGAACTTTGATCTTCAAAAGCTTATTACCACCACCACCCCAAAATTTTCTGGGTCTTGAAAATGCTCCTGAACTTGAGTCTTACAAAGGGTCGCTACCTCTCTATCCCTCTCCAGGATCGGGTCTGTCCACACTGGAAAAACCAAGTGGAGACTCTTGCTCACATTATACTTGACTGTCCGAGATACGTGGGTATTAGGAACTTCTCTCCTGGGCGGGTCCTAGACAAATCTGAAGGAGGCTCTGACAACTCTGTTGTGAAGCTTTTGTTAAATAACACAGAGGCCCGGCTCTCGGAAAAAAGTAGCAGAATTTCTTTTACAAGTGACAGAACTTTCTAAGTAATGTCCAATGCTAGATACCGTTTGCCTGTCTGTGTTTTGAATGTATTTTTGATTTGTACTTCAGAAATGTCTGTAACACTCTGGAGCCTATTTTAATATGCCTAAGAAAGGTTGTTGTATTGTAACTTGAGTCTAACTTTCTTCCTATCGGCTTGTTGTCCTGAATTGACTGCCTAGCATTAGATGCTCTTGAATTATAGTAGTTTGGGAGAAGAACAAGCCCTCTTTGTCTACTCCCTGCCATGTGCAGAATTTTATAAACCTAAACTGTCTATCAGGTTTCACCCTGGCTCTACCAATAACGCACCAGAATCTATCTTGGCTCTTGCCTTTTGAAATGACCAATAACGCACCAGAATCTATCTTGGCTCTTGCCTTTTGAAATGACTCGGTTCACCATATTGTGGTCCCTTTAATTATTTCTGCTGCACTGATTTGCTGTTCTGCTTTACTGCTGTCCTGATGATCATGACTTTATCAACATGATAATGAAAATAACAAACACCACCTGCTAACACCTGCAGTTCAGGCTGTTATTAAAGGTGGACTGTCTATCTGGGAAGGGGACAGAACAACAACAAGAAGAAGTTTGAATTGATGCCCTCCTTTTCTCAACCCTAAGGAGTCTTAGAGCAGCTTGCAAACTCCTTTCCCCACACCTTGTGATGTAGGTGAGGCCGAGAGAGTTCTGCGAGAACCGTGACTGGCCCAGCAGCCTTCATATGGAGGAGTGGGGAAGCAAATCCAATTCACCAAGTTAGAGTCAGCCACTCCTGTTGAGGAGTGGGGAATCAAACCCGTTTCTCCAGATTAGAGCCCGTCATTCTTAACTACAACACCGTGCTGGAAAGTGGCATAGCATATCCCATCTCATCAGATCTCAGAAGCTAAACAGGGTTAGTCTTTGAAAGGGAAACCACAAGGAAGGTTCTATAGGGGGAAACAATGACAGCCCATGTATTGTCGAATGCTTTCATGGCCAGACTCAACTGGTTGTTGTGGGCTTTCTGGGCTGTGCGGCTGAGGTCTGGTAGATCTTGTTCCTAACCTTTCATCTGCATCTGTGGCTGGCATCTTCAGAGATGTATCATGGAGAGAAGTGTGTTACACGCTATGAATCAGCTATGACATGACTGCACTTAAGTACTTGTGGGATCTAGGAGATCCTACATTGCATACTTGAATGGCGGACCACAAAGGAAGGCTTTGCAGAGGAAGACAATGGGAAACCACCACCTCTGATGCACATTTGTCTTCAAAGCCCCTCGTTGGGGTCAACATTAGCTGGAACTTCTATTGGAGACCACCAATGAAGACTCTGAAGAGGAAGGTAATGGCAAACCACCTGAGCTTCTCACCTGCCCTGAAAGCCCTTTGCTGGGGTTGCCATCAGTTGACTATGACTTGAACGCCCTTTTCAGACACACACAGGAAGACCAACAAAATGCACGGGCAACTCTTGTCTCCTTCCGGCTTAATCACTTCCTTTTTTCCGCCCCCCACTTCCTTCTTCTCCGGGAACTCCGCGCAAAGTGCTGGACTGGGGATAAGCAAACAGCAACTCTTGCAATTAGGGGAATTATTCTCCCCCATTAAATAAGACCTTCGGCTGGATTCCTCGGAGAACTGGCTGCCTGAGATAGCAAAGGTGACATTTCAGGACTCGCCAATTTAAAGCGGTGTCAAAAAAAAATCTCCTGCAGGATTCATTTTGCTGACATTCAGGGACTCGGCTCACGTGGTTCGCCCTCTTGCCTGATCATTGTATTTACCCCTGCCAGAATGAAAATTCAAATCGGAAAGTGAGTCGGCCTAATAATAAACCTCAGCGACGAGGGGATGCTTCTTCAACATTATTTCCACCTAATTTATAATCAAGATGTTCAATTAATAATTTTCGGTGCTTTACACAGTGTTAAGTCAGCTGAAAAGTATCCGATCCCTCCCGCCCGTCATTTTTTCCCCCTTTGCCACAGTGCTGAGAGATGCATAATAATCCAGTTGAGCTGGAGAGTAAAAATGCCTTTGGCTGAGAGCGGGACCTTTTGTCAGGATGAGTCGGAATTTCTCGTCTCCGCTGGTTCAACTCAAAAAAAACCCCCTCGTTTCAGTTTTGCTGCTTCCATGTATGAGTCAAACCCGCGGTTCTTTATTCGGTTTCTTTGTGCAATTTCCACCACCGCGGCAGTTCTATTTTTTTGATGCTATTTGTGCACCAAAATGTCAGCGGTGTATATTAGACACACTTTATGCAGACAGTATGTGTCGAAACGTAGAGCCGGAAGGGACCTCACAGCTAATTTAATCCAGCTCCTTGCACAATAAAGGAAATTCCCCCAGTGACTCCCCCAGCAACCCCTACTCTATGCCCAGGGGACAAGAACAAAATCCAGGATCTCTGGCCAATTTGATCTGAAGGTAAATTCCTGCCGGACCCCAAAAAAATGGCAGTTGGCATTACCCTGGTCCTGTAAGAAAAGGGCTACAAGAAGTAAGCACTTCCTGTGTTCTAAATTCCTGTGTTCTAAGTAAGCACTTCCTGTGTTCTAAATTCCTGTGTTCTAAGTAAGCACTTCCTGTGTTCTAAATTCCTATGTTCTAAGTAAGCACTTCCTGTGTTCTAAATTCCTGTGTTCTAAGTAAGCACTTCCTGTGTTCTAAATTCACAGAATCAACATTGCCATTAAATGGCTATATAACCTTTGTTTAGAAACCTATCGAATAGGACAGCCCGCCATCTTCCTAGGAAGTCCGTTCCAACAGGGAACTGCTCTAATTGTCAAAAAGTTGCTCCTAATATTTAGCAGAAAACTCTTTTGATTTCATTTCAGTCCATCGTTTTCGGTCCAATCTGGTGTAGCAGGAAGAGTGGCAGACTAGGACCCTGAATGCCCTGAGTTTGAATCTCCGCTTCTATTGCGGAAGCTCTCTGTGTCAGAGTAGATGCACCGTACACTCTCAGCTTGGCCTACCTCATAGGTCTGTTGGGGGGAAATGGAGGGTGGGGAGTTTGAAGTCCTAAGCTGCTTTGAGTCCCAACTGTGGGAAGAAAAAATGGATAGAAATAAATTCAAATAAAGGCGTCTGCACTGGCATGCACATAAGTTAGGCCCGCACGTGCAGAATAATACACTTTCAATCCACATTCAAGCTGGATTTTACTGTACGGAATAGCAAAATCCACTCTCAAACAATTGTGAAAGTGAATTGAATGTGTATTATTCGGCACGTGCAGAAGAGGTCTTAGAGTCAAGCCAATATTAATGACAACAGCAAAAAGTGGGTAATGGAGATCTGGGTATTTATTTCCTTCATTTATACTTTGCTTTTCTTCCCAACTGGAAGCCGTAGCAGTTTACAGCGCTCTCCTCTATTTTCTCCTCACCACAACCCTATGAGGTAGGCTCCACCACATCATAGAAGCTCCCTTGTCACCTTCTGTCTCTTTGAATTTCTCCTTTCGATCAAAATGGAATGGATTCAAAACAGACTCCCAGCCCTTTCAAAAAAGAAGAAAAGAAATGGATTGTTGAATTTCAGAGGGAAGCTAGGTAGGTAGGATTTAAGAGCATTCCTGTCAATTGTGCTAGTATTACCCATGTTTCCCTGTTAAAAAAATAATAAACAAAAACTCCCATGGAAAAATATGGTGGCATTAACTACACACGTGTTGTTGCTGTTGTTTTCAAGTGGGACATTCACCTCTGACTAGCGGTTCCAACTCTGAGGTACGAAATTCATGGAGATTTGAAGGTGCAGCCTGAAGCAGAGCCATAGTGAGGGGGAGCTACACCCAGGGCATGTGTGTGCCATGCGCCCCTGCCACACCCACGGCTCGGAACACCCATGCCATGCTCCACCCATGCCAAGTCCTTTGCACCGGTGTATGTGTAACCTCTAACTGTGGGTTCTGTGGGGCAGAACTTGGAAGGAGTTGCAAAGAACTAATTTTAAAACAAAATGGTTTACTTCCTTATTAAATTAAGAATTAAATCAAGGTCCCAGCCTGGTAGCCTTGCTTCCTCCAACTTCACCAGTTTTTGCAGCCTTCTGCTGCTTTGAGTCTCCACCCCTTTCTGGGTCAACCCATTCTGAACATAGGGGTTACACATGCACAGTACAAGATGTCCCCCTTTCCCCCTGGGTGCTACGCCACTGGCCTGAGGTGAGCAGAAATAGGGAAGAAGAAGGATTTCAGCAGGATACAGTCCAAACCCCCTTACAGTCCATACAGTCCAAACCCCCTCCCAAGCTGCCATTTTCTCTGGAGGAACTGATCTCTGTGGCCTGGAGAGGAGTCATAATTCCAGGTCCAATCTGGAATTTAGGAACCCAACCCATGACCCTAACTCGCCTATACCTGTCCCTTGGGCCTGAGTACCATCATGATTTTTCTCCTCATTCTATTTATTTATTTATTATTTGATTTAATATACCGCCCTATCCCCGAAGGGCTCAGGGCGGTGAACAGTGCAATATCATAGATAAAAACATACATATAAGTTAAAACAATTACATTCTAAAACAGTATCCCACAAAACCCACATGCAACCCTCCCAAGAGAAAATAATGGGTCCCGATGATATTAGGGACTCCTGTAGAGCAAGGGGTGGGGGTGGGGCATCCTCAGCCGCTGGTCTCTCCAAAGGCCCGGTAGAACAACTCGGTCTTACAGGCCCTGCGGAACTCTCCAAGGTCCTGCAGGGCCCGGATAGCTGGTGGTAGAGTGTTCCACCAGGCAGGGGCCAGAGCCGTAAAGGCCCTGGCCTGAGTGGAGGCCAGCCGCGTCATTGAGGGGCCAGGGATCTCATTCCTTTTTAACATTTGTGGGATTTCCCCCCCCCCCTCAGAAACGTATACATTTGTACATTTTCAAAGTCTTTTACCTTCCCTCAGGATGAAACACAGCAGAATTCAAAATAAATGAATGAATAAATAAATATACAGCAGAGGAGAGAGAGAGAGAAGGAAAGATAGCTCCCTGCTTTCAAATCCAAGCACACTTCCAAAAGACTACAAAAAACCCCTCCTTGTTTCTATTTGATGTGTAACACAAGTTGAACAACGGCTCGTATCTCAAGCTGTTCCTTTGTGCATAAAAGAGCCCAGACAGAAATTAACAAAGCCTTGGGTGGTTTTTCTGTATGGTTGTTTTTCTCCATTTAAGCACCCATGGGTATTTAGCTTGGCTGAAATGTTCAGTCTTTTCACTCGCATGAACACCTTTAGAAGTTATGCTAAGTAAATTAAAAACAGGGCTTCAAAGATTAGCCAAGAGAGCAGGAAGGGCGGAATCCATTTGATTTTCCCACTTGTCTATCTTTGCAGATCATTCTATTGATCCGCTTTGGTACAGATGGATTGAGGTGCTCTTGTTTGGATAAAATGTTTCTTTGTAAACCTCGCTACCTGGGAACAGGATTAAAAAAACCCCAGCAAGATAGTTAATGTAGATGTTGCTAAAGGACTTCTCAGCGGTTTCTTTTCTGTAGGGTGATAATTCCTCTTCTGATATCCAGGTGATCTGATTTTTACGAACATGAAATTATGTTCCTTTACTTGTTGGCTAACCTGGCACTCACTAACAGTATATGTTCCATGTGGCTGGAGGTGGAAGGGACGATCAAGTTGCAGTGGACATATTGGAACCCTTATGGTTTTCAAAGCATTCAGAAGTGATTGCCTGCCTCTAGGTCAAGGTGACCAGACGTCCCGTTTTTGGCAGGACAGTTACGCTTTTGAGCAATTTGTCCCGCGTCCCGCGGGGTTTTTTAATTCTCCCAATTTTTGGAAGGCTGCCGCACTGCCTTCTGGGGCACTCCCCTTTTCTGCCCTGTGACAGGACGGGAAACTGGGGAGCGCCCCAAAAGGCAGTGCACTCCTGCGGCTGCATGTGCGTGCGTGCGTCCCGCGTCCCACGTAAAAAAGGTGAAAATCTGGTCACCTTACTCTAGGTAGCGGCCTTGGACTATCTTGATGGTCTCCCATCCAAATACCAATAGGGGATGACTCTGCTTATAATCCAAGATCGGATACGTTTTTCACAATACTGATTCAAATGCATTGACATTGTTATCCACATTTGTATTTCATGCTTCCATGTGTAGACAGAGTCAATTTTCTCCCTTTTTTTGGTAAATAATTAAAATTTTTATCAACTAAGGAAATATAGAAAAGAAGAAGGTTGAGAGTAGACTAACATGACAGTCATACCGATTTTCACAGTTGAAAAGAGTAATTATGAGACAGCCATTTGTGTAAGCCATATAGTTGAGGGCCATCTTGCTAGCCTCTTTCACCTTTCCCCATCTCTTGTTGCTGCACTCCTATACATGATTGGTGGACTCTAACCTGGAGAACCGGGTTTGATTCCCCACTCCATCTGAGTGGTGGAGGCTTATCTGGTGAACCAGGTTTGATTCCCCGCTCATTCACATGAAGCCTGACCTAGTCACAACTCTCTCAGTCCCATCTACTTCACAAGGTCCCTGTTGTGGGGAAAGGAAGGGAATGAGTTTGTAAGCTGCTTTGAGACACCTTACAAGAGAGAAAGGTGGGGTATAAATCCAGACTCTTCCTTTTCTATGAGGAAGGCTTACCCAAAGGTAGAATTCAGGGTAGGTACTAGGGTTAAGAGCAGGTCGATTATAATCTAGAGAACCAGGATTGATTCCCCACTCCTCCACCTGAGTGGAGAGGTTTATCTAGTCAACCAGATGTGTTTCTGCCCTCCCACATTCCTGCTGGGTGACTTTGAGCCAGTTACAGTTCTTCGGAACTCTCTCAGCCCCACCTACCTCACAAGGGGTCTGTTGTGGGGAGAGGAAGGGAAAGGAGCTTATAAGCCACCTGGAGTCTCCTTACAGGAGAGAAACGTGGTGTTTAAATTTAAACTCTTCTTCTCCTTTCTGCTCTTTCTTTTTGTTTCCCCCTCTCTTCTTATTTCAATGTTACCTATACACCATGGTGTATTTTATTATGGGGGGTGGGTGGGTGGGTATTGATTTTATATATTATAGTATATTTATTATATTATATGGTATCTGGTATGAATGTGTTGTTAGCCACTCTGAGCTTGCTCCAGTGGGGAGAGAGGAATACAAGTCTTAAAAATAATAACAATAATAATGCATTACTGAACCTATTCGTAGATTTGCATGCATAATTGACTTAATTGCGCCACATCCGAAACTTCAAAACATGAATTGGTTGTCTTTATTTGTTTATATAGAATTGAAATCAATATGATCCAAATGGCTACCTTCAGAACAGAAAATACACTGTCAGTATGGAGATATGCAGGCATTTACAGGATGCCATGCACTATTTTGCCCTTGTCACAGGAAGCTGGCACTTGCAATATTACGGGGTGCCAGTAACTGCTGGTTTTAATTTAAACATCTACTCTTTCTGAGTGCCCCACTGAACCTAAACATGGAAGGAATCACTTCTTCAAAATGATTTTTTGGAAAACGTGGGCATTTATTTATGTATTTGGCCATTTCTGCACGGCACAACCACACCTGGTTACAACCAGTTTCTTACAATCCGGGTCTGTTTTATCCCGGTTTCTCCATTCGCATGCCTGCCCGTTTTGTGAAGGAATCCAGTGGAGACCGTGCCTGGTCTTCTGTCTTTACATTTCAAGGGTATCTGTGCATGCCCGGTGTCCCACATTCTGATTGGCTGTTGTTTTTGAGTGGCAGCTCAAATGAACATCAGGCAAGGGGCTTTCATGGCAAGTGAGAAGCAGAGCCGTTGCCATCCTCTGCAGAGCCTTCCTTGGAGTCTCCCCTGTTAAGTGTTCAGCTTTAGGCTTGATAATTCAATAAATACAAATCACAGAAAAGCCTGACACAGTCATATCAACTTTTTTCGGCTTTTTTTTCCAACAAAAAAGCTGAAAACACCATAAAGCCGAAAACACCGTAAAGCCGAAAACACCATAAAGCCGAAAACACCGTAAAGCTGAAAACACCTGGGGCTGAAAAAGCCAAATAACATTTGACTTTTTCAGCCATTTGTAACCCTTCCACTGCCACTTCCCAAGGCCAGGTGGGGCCCAGCAAGATTGTGGGGCCCAGCAAGCTTGGGAAACAAGGTGGGGGGTGAAAGAGAGACCCCAATTCTCCATGCAGAGCTGCACTAGCTTAGTCCCACATGCAGGATTGCTCCTCTTCCCTTGCTTTCTAAGCCCTGTAAGGTTTGGGAAGCAAGTGGGGGGGGCAGGAGAGAGAGATCAATCAGTGAGTTCAGCCCCATATGAAGGATCGTTCCCCCGCCCCTTCTTTTCAAACTCTCTGGGGCTTTAAAGCACCAGTGGAGAGTTCTCCCCCCCTCCCATTTCCCAAGTGCCCTAGGGACAGAAAACTGAAACATTTTGGGTTCTGGTTTTTTTTGCCCAAATATTTTTAAGTAATAGCCGAATAAAGATGATTCATATCAGCTTTATTTGCCTTTACTGAAAAGTTCCAGGTTAAAAATACTCAAACCCAAAATATATCAATATTTGTCACTGGTGCTCAAATCTATTCAGCTTCCAAGATCTGATGAGATTGGGCTATACCACGCCATTTTCCCTTCCCAAGATTAATTTAGGTCGTTTCTACATGGCAAAATTATACCTGTGTTCCACCGGGTTTTTTTAACCTTAGTTTTTTTTTTATCCCAGGGGATCCGTTCGCATGGCAGCCCATTTTTGAAGGAATTCAGTGAAGATCAGGAGGGAATACTCCAGCTTGTTTCGCACGAGCCCAGGACTTCTGTCTTTACATTGGAAGCATATCTGAGCATGCCCTGTGCCCCACATTCTGATTGGCTGTTATTTTTGAGTGGCAGCTTCCATGAATGTTGGGGGTGGGCGGCGGGAGAGATCAGGCAACTGGCCAGGAAAAATAAACCAGTTCTGCTCCCAATTGGTGTTCATACTATAGCAGGCTCTAGCAGGTTCACCCTGTGTTGTTGTTTTTTTACAAGAATCACCAATTTGATGTTTTTGGATTCCCTCGGATTAAGGAAATATTACAGGGCAAACCCGCTTTAGGACCAGGAACTGTGCAGAATTGTTGCATGGAATGGAGCATTTCTCTTGCTCAACCCAGGATATTTTGACCATGTGGAAACGACCTTAATGTGCTTCAAGGGGCAGGAAATAAAAAGCCTAAGAACATAAGAAGAGCCCCGCTGGATTAATTCAGTGGTCCATCTAAGACCAGCTTCCCATCGTACACAGTGGTCAACCAATTTCTCTGAAAGTCCAACAACAGGGTATGGAGAAGTCGATCTATGGCTACCAATCTTGATCCTCCTTGATCTGAGATTGCAAATGCCTCAGCAGACCAGGTGCTCAGGAGCAGCAGCAGCAGAAGGCCATTGCTTTCACCTCCTGCACGTGAGCTCCCAAAGGCACCTGGTGGGCCACTGCGAGTAGCAGAGTGCTGGACTAGATGGACTCTGGTCTGATCCAGCAGGCTAGTTCTTATGTTCTTATGTTCTTATGGAGGCCAAAGCCTTTCCCCTTTTGGGGATTCAGACGTTCTGAATGTGGGGGTTCTCTTTAATCACCATGTCCAGTGACCACTGGCAAACCTCTCCTCCATGAGTCTCCTAATCCCCTTCTAAATATACAACCATCAATGATTGTTAGCCTTAATGGCTAAATATAGCCCAATGTTCAGAGGCAGTATACCTTTAAATTTCATTGCAGGAAAATAAAAAGTAGTCCTCTCAGCTTCCTTGTAAGTTTTTCAAAAGCATCTAGTAGACTACTGAGGAAAAAGAAAATGGAGTGAGCGTTATCCTCAGATTGGCTGTAGAATTTGGTTTGGGATTTCCAACCAGAGCGATCTTGCCTAGGAACCAGGAAGACTACGAGAGCCTTTACGAGCAGGAAGCAGTTCTCCATTTCTCCCTTCGTCGGTTCTAAATTAAATGCACTGTTCTCATTCCACTTATTAATACCTCACAAACGACGGCATTAATGTGGAGTGAAAAGAGCAGCTGTTGAACTGGGAGCCAGATGGCCTTCTCTTGATGCCATAAGCTAATAGGAAAGATCAGCAAATGCACACAAGTGGCTATCCCCCAGGGAGCTGCGGGTCTCTTAAGGAAGCCTTGCAAAGCTGAAATCAGAGCTGTGGTTCTCTCCACGGGTCCTCCCGTTCTGTTCAAGGCCTGCTACGGCTTCTCCTCTTGCGTACCTTCCAGTCACCCACATGACCTCCTTCTTTGCATTTCCTATATGCATCCATTTTCTGCTCTGAGAGCCTCTCTAGACATTCAGTTCTTGTTTGGATTGATCAGAGGTGGGATCCAGCAGGTTCTCACCAGTTCCCGAGAGTGGGTTCCTAATTATTTGTGTGTGCCGAGAGGGGGTTACTAACTGGGTCTGCTTTTCCGTTAGAAATTCAATTAGGTCCAAAAATCATCAAGTCCTGTTGTTTCCGATGTGGCTGGTTAGCAAAGGTAGAAAACGGGATAATTCTCCCTGTTGGGCTGTTTTTAAAACATGTTTTAGAAATATGGTAAAGTTCCTTGTTTAAGGAAAGTATCCTTTTGATTTCTAGAAACAAAATTAAGTATTTGAAAGTATTAATATTAGACAGGCAGTCAATTAGAGGAGAAGTAGTTGTTGCTGTTGGCAGTAGACAGTCGGACTTGCTATAATGAGTTTAAATTATGGACAGAAAGATACCAGCTGGAAATTAGGAACTTTTTTTTTACAGTAAGAGTTTTTTACAGTAACAGAGAAATTATTAATGCCCCGCCCCCGGAATTCCTGGCCCCATCCCCGTCGTGCCCTGCAGACCCATTGGCGCTACGCCACTGTTTGAATCCCACCACCATGGGAACCTGTTACTAAAATTTTTGGATCCCACCACTGGGATTGATGTGTGTGTAGAAGATAACTAACATCCAAGTTGTTGTGTACATGTAAGAAGGAGACAAAACAGAGTAGCATGTATGGTTCTGTTAATGCATCCCTTGCAGACTGAGGGTCATGGTTCCCTGAATTGAGTCAATCCATCCCATTTTAGGATGTTGTGGGTTGTCCAAGTCGTGTGGCCATGTTCCAGTAGTATTTTCTCCTGACGTTTCATTAGCCACTGTTTTGATTCTAGTGTTGTTAGTACTGGTAGCAAAATGTGATCAGCTTGATTAGAGCAAAGGAGAAATGTGTGGGGATCTCAATTTCTACTTGTATCTGAGAAGCAGAGATTTGACATCTGAAAACTGATACCCAAGGAATCTGGTTTAAGGTACTACTTTAGAGAAGTCTTTAAGGTACTACTGGGATCGAACCTTGCTCATCTACTGCAGAACAACATAAATTCACAACTGAAACTGTTTTGTTTCAGTTTCCAAGAAAAGGTTGGGAAGAGTTCTCTTCTCATGTGGCTATAGGGATAGGCTTCCAAGTCCAAAGACATAAGGAACTTTGTGGCAAGCTGTGGGATTATGGCTTTCTGGGTAAGCTTACCCCTTTGCCACTGAATTGTGACACCAAGCACCCCCAAGCTCCTTGAACTCCATTCATGACCTGATGGACTTTGATGGGCATCCTGACAGTGTTGAAGTCCATGTTGGAAATTGCTGATGTGAATTCAGTGGTCGATTCCGCACTTGCGTTATCGACCTAAGTTCGAGTTGTGTTTGACCTAAGTGCTCCGCACAACCACTGGGATTGACGTGGTTTTGTACCAGCTTCGCCCCATGTAATGGTCAAATTTCCAACTCCAGTTGGGAACTACTACTTTTCAGGGAACCATGCTTGAACTCAGCTTGATTCCAGTAAAGTGTGGAATTTCTGGTGCCAGGAGTCCCCCATTCAGCCAATCACAGCTGAGTGTTTCGGGTATGCGTACAGCTGGCCAATCAAAAAAACTCCACCTTCGTCCCTCCATTCTTGTGGCAGGTTTTTTTATAACGTGTGTGGGGATAGATGAAACATGGCCGTAGAACAGTAGCCAATTGGAACGGAGCAGCGAAGAGGCACAGAATGATTCCGCCCTCCAAGTTGGGGTCAAACTGGTTGCAGTGGGGAACAACAATGGCTTCAACCTAGGTTAGTACCCTTCTCAGGGAACTGGGTCGAACCTATTTTACTCGTGTGCGGAACCGCCCAGTGACTGGAATCATATTCAAGCTGGAAATGGAAGAAAGGACCCTGAGGAAATTTTATGGCCCTTCACTGTTATTGCAACATGTATTTGTTGGTGTTCTTCATTTTGTCCTTCATTTTGGAGCCCATGATGGGAATTGCTGACATTAATTCTGTGACTGGAATTGTATACAAGCTAGAAGTGGAAGAAAGGACCGTGAGGCAATTTGGTGGCCCTTCACTGTCATGGCAACATGTGTTAGTTTGCGTCCTTCATTTTGTTCTTCATCTCGGAGTCCATGTCGGGAACTGCCGATATGAATTCGGTGACTGGAACTGTATTCGAGCTGGAAGTGGAAGAAAGGCCCACGAGGCAATTGGGTGGCCCTTTGCTGTCATGGGCCTGCAAAATTATGACACTTGGCAACCTGTGTTAGTTTGTGTTCTTCGTTTTAAACCAACCCAAATGTTTCCTAGCGGAGCACACATATCCAAACAAAAAGCCGGCAGGCTTAAAATCTGAGGTAAAAGATAAGGAGGGAAGGAAACTCATCATTCCTATCTCCTCAGACAGAGGACAGGTCTGGCATTTATGGGGAGAAAAGGGGATGGTAATTTAGAAAATGAGGCAACCAAAAGCCGGCAACGGCCCCCCACTGCACTGCCTCCTAATGAGATACATTTCAATTAACAGAATTGACAAATGAAGCCATAAAGCAATGCAAACATGCAGAAGAAAAATTCAAATAATTTTTTTTTCTTCATGCTTCCAATTCTTTATAGTACATTACATCAGTTAATGGCAATTTGTATAATTTGTGTAATGACATCGATTGCCATGAAACTCTCACACAGCAGAGTGTGGTAAAAATGATAAATCGGGGAGCAGGGTCCTCGGGTGGCGCAACGGGAGCGCGACTGAGCGTTGGCGCCGTCGAAACTGTGCTGATTCTGCAGATGTGGGGCACGTGCTTTATGCCAAGGGAAACGAAAGGGGCAGAAGACAAGCTGGAACGGGTCCAGAAGAGGGCAACCCAAATGGTAAGAAGGTCGGGAATCCATGCCCTCTGAGGAGAGACTTAGGGAGCTGGGGATGTTTAGTTTGGTGAAGAGAAGGTTAAGAGGTGAGATGACACCCATGTTTAGATATTTGAAGGGATGGCATGTTGGTGAGGGAGCAAGCTCGCTTTCTGCTGCCTCCGAGACTAGGACCAGGAGTCATGGGTTCAAGGTGAAGGAAGAGAGATTCCACCTAAACAACAGGAAAAACTTCCTGACAATAAGGGCTGTTTGACAGTGGAATGCACTACCTTGGGGTCTCTTCCCACTCTATAATTCTATGATTTTTTTTTCTTTTCAAAGTCCCTAGCTGAGCACCAAAATAACTTGTTTGTGTGCTGGTCTCACAGTACAATAGAGAACCATGATGGACCGAGGTGGAATTATTACTAATCTGGCCAACTCTTAGCTTTTTTGTTTTGTTTTTTAAAAAAATGACTTTGCTGATGGCATTATATGCTTTCCGCCCTATTCAGGGGCATACCTCCACCAGAAGCATAACCGTTTCGCACGAGTTTAACCCACAATCTGAAGGAAAAGAGATCCCACCTAAAAACTTCCTGACAGTCAGGGCTGTTCGACGGTGGAATGCCCTACCTCGGAGGGCGGTGGAGTCTCCTTCTTTGGAAGTTTTTAAAGAGAGGCTGGATGGCCATCTGTCAGGAGTGCTTTGATTATGTGTTCCTGAATTGCAGAAACTTGATGGCCCTTGGGTAAGGTGGTCACCTTCGCAAACCGGGACAGGCGGGCGAGCGGGCGGGCGGGCAAGCAGGCGGCCGCGCACATGCACGCGCGTGCATGCACGGCCGCAGGAGCGCATGGCCTTCTGGGGCGCTCCCATTTCCTGCCCTGCGACAGGGCGGGAAACGGCAGTGCCCCAGAAGGCCATGCGCTCCTGCGGCCGTGCAGAGGCTGCCACACTGCCTTGCGCCCCAGAAGGCAGTGCGGCAGCCTTCCAAAACCCGGGACATTTGAAAAAACCCGTGGGACGCAGGACAAGTTGTTTCAAGGCGGGACTGTCCCGCCAAAAGCGGGACGTCTGGTCAGCCTACCCTTGGGGTCCCTTCCAACTCTATGATTCTAAGAGGGAATGGGCAAGTTCAGATGCAGTGTCAAGCCATGGAGGAAATGAGCCTCGAATTCACATTTCAAAGACCATCTCCTTCCTTATACCCCTGTGTGCCAGCTACAGTTATCACGAAGCCATCTGTTGGCTATCCCACCATTTAAGGTGACCCATCTGACATCAATCAGATCCTGGGCCTATTCCATCCTGGCCCCAGCTCTGGGGAAGGGACTCCCTGAAGACAGAAGGTTAGGCAACTCCGGGGAGATCTTGAGAAGGTTCTGCAACACTAGCCTGTTTGAGAGTCAGGCTCATTCCGCACATGCAGAATAATGCATTTTCAAACTGCTTTCAGTGCTCTTTGAAGCTGTGCAGAATAGCAAAATCCACTTGTAAACCATTGTGAAAATCGTTTGAAACCGCATTATTTTGCGTGTGAGGAAGGGGCCTCTGTGTGGTATAGTGGTTAAGAGCCAGTGGTCTCTAATCTGGAGAACTGGGTTTGATTCCCCAGTCCTCCACATGAGCAGTTGGCTCTTAACTGGTAAACTGAATTTGATTCCTGACTCCTGCACAAGGAACCCTTCTGGGTGACCTTGGGCTAGTTACAGTTTTTTGGGAATTCTGTCAGCCTCACCTTGTAAGCCATCTTAAACCAAGTGGAAAGCTGGGATGCAAATGTTCTAATGAATACATTCTCCCCCACCCAAAAACTTCTCCACTTATGGACTCAAAGACCCAGTAAGCAGTTAGAAGCCCGTGGCTCAGTGGAAGAGCATCTGCTTGGCATGCAGACATGTCCAGGTTCAGTCTCCAGCATCTCCAGTTAAAATATCTAGCAGTAGAAGATGATGATTTATACCCCTACTTCTTTCTCAACCATTTATTTTATTTATTTATACTTTGCTTTCTAGATCACTCTATCCCGAGGGGCTCTACGTGTACAGCAGGATAATAAATACAATTTTAAAACATCATAAATAGGCTAAAACTGATAACAGCAGCGAAAACTAAATAAAGATTAGCATATAAATGTAAAATAAATATAGGCATAGGTGTAGGTGGGCGCCCGGTGCCTAATATAAATTCTTCCACCCCCAGGGAGAGCGGTGGAGTCTAGATAGATGTTATAGGCCCAGATGCTTGGAGGCCGGTGAAGGCGAAAGGGGCCAGCGGAAGGCCATGAAGGGGCCAGCAGAAGGGGCACCATCCTGCTGGACTCTCCAAAGGCCCGGGCGAACAGCTCCGGCTCTTTGCAGGCCCCAAGTGGAACTCACTCAAGCAGTCCCGCGAGGGGCCCGAACAGCTGGTGGGAGAGCATAAGAAGTCTCAGAGTGGCTTACAAACACCTTCCCTTCCTCTCCACTCAACAGACATCTGAAAGTGAAGTAGAAGAAGAAGAGTTTAGATTTATCCCCCGCCTTTCTTTCAAGGTGGCTTACAAGTTCCTTTCCCTTCCTCTCCCCACAACAGACACCTTGACAGCAGACACGAAGAACTGTGGTTAGCCCAAGGACACCCAGCAGGAATGTAGGAGTGCAGAAACACATCTGGCTCACCAGATAAGCCTCTGCCACTCAGGTGGAGTGGGGAATCAAACCCAGTTCTCCAGATTAGAATCCACCTGCTCTTAACCACTGCTGGCTCTGATGGGACTGAAAGAGCTCTGAGAGAATTGTGACTAGTTCAAGGTAACTCAGCAGGCTTTATGCATAGGAGCAGGGAAACAAGCCTGGCTCACCAGATTAGAGTCGACAGTTTATATGGATGAGTGGGGAATTGAACCCAGTTGAAGTGATCTCTGTCACCTAGAGATCAGATGCAATAGTGGGAGATCTCGAGTCACCACCTGGAGGTAGCTACCTTACACAGAACGGCTGCTGTCGGAGGTAAAGCCAACCACAAATGGCTGTCACAGCTCACCTTCAGTCACACAATCAGGATCCTAACAATCCCATGCATATGTCCTTTTTCCTTTTTTTGTTTTGAGGGGATGTCTGCAAAGCTATGGCCACACAAATATGCACATGTTGCAGCTTCTCTAATCGTGTCATTGTACCTTCATAGACATCCCACTCAAAACAAAACAAAAAAGAGAAAAAAATGTGCTGTGTGGAATCCACCAGAGTGGGAAATAATGAGGTTCACCCCAGAAAGCATAATTCATTTGGATGTCTTTCTGCACATGTCCCAAAATGCAATGAACAGTCATGTCCAAGAGCCCTGCTGCTTCAGTAGCAAAGGCCAAGAATTCATGGAGGATCTGGTTTCTGCTCCTACAAAAATATAATTAGGGAGAGAGAAAAAAAGTCAAGACTGCAGATTAGCCCTGCATGTATTTCCCTGGTTTTTACACTGAAAGCACCCTGATCTAAGAAGACAATCAGTTATAATTTGACAGTGCCACTATAATCCATAAAAAATAACAAACCTGATCCTACAGGCTCTAGCTGTCCTCCGCAATCACAGATTTGATATGAAAGGTTTTACACTTAGACCGCTTTGCTCACGAGGTCATTTAAAGTTTGCTTTGGCCCACACAGACAGAATCATTTTCTGATATCAACAGCGCTGGGTCCCAATTAAAAGAGAGAGAGAAACGGAGAGCTCTATCCAAACAGAGACAGGAGTCAAAGGGGTTTTCACTTTTGATGTTTTGACAAAAAGGAAAAGTTTTGAAAGTCCCTGAAACAAATGTAAAATTGGTTTTGAAAGAATAGAAGGCAGACAACTTTGTGGAGTGACCGAATCAAATCACAGTTGCATCCCTCATGAAAAATTCTAGTAGACTTGAGATGGCTGTCCTATCCAGGTCAAGCATCAAATTCTGAGTCTCTATCAATGTCCTTCTGGAGAACGGAGAAGGTACAAGTTTAGAACCATAGAGGTAGAAGGGGTCATGCGAGCATCTAGTCCAGGGGTAGGGAACCTGCGGCTCTCCAGATGTTCAGGAACTACAATTCCCATCAGCCTCTGTCAGCATGGCCAATTGGCCATGCTGGTAGGGGCTGATGGGAATTGTAGTTCGTGAACATCTGGAGAGCCGCAGGTTCCCTACCCCTGATCTAGTCCAACCCCCTGCTCAATCTGGGATCTGGATGTATTAATCTTAGGCACACTCCCCACAGGATATTTATAATGTGTTGCACTTGAAATCACTCTAATTTATAAAAAGGGAAAACGAGTTCATTTATAACGATTGCAACTCATTATAAATATACTGTGTGGAATGAGCCTCAGTAGACCACAAACTGAACATGAGTCAGCTGTAAGGCATGGCAGTCAAGAAAGCCAATGCAATTCTGGGCTGCATCAGTAGAAGTATAGTTTCTAAATGGAGGGATGTAATAGAATAATCCACTTTGCTATTCCACACAGTCAAATTCAGCTTGAAAGTGTTTTCAAGGATGGGTTTTCAGGATGGGTTTCTCAACAGTTATTGGCCATGATACCAAAACGGAAACTAGATTCAAAGGCAATTATTGTTACCTGATATTCTTTTTACCACCAAAAGGGGGGAAAAACCGAGAAGACGATACTTGGGTGGCAGGTTAAGAAATGTCAATTTAAAAGGCTATGGTGAACAGAATCCCCCAAAGCGTGCTTAGTTCTGCTCACAATAATTTGCTGGTGGATCCTGGCCAGAAAAGAGTGGGGTTTTGGGAGAGGAAAGATCTCAGTGGGATATAATGCTGTAGAGTCCACCCTCCAAAACAGCCATTTTTTTTCCAGAGGAACTGGCCTTTTTTGTCAGAAAATAAAAAAGAAGACGTATTTGGAATTATACCCCACTTTTCTCAATCATAAGGAGTCCCAAGGATGCTCAAAAAGTCCTCTTCTCCCCACAACAGACACCTTGTGAGGTATATGGAGTTGAGAGAGTTCTGACTGAACAGTGACTGGCCCAAAGTTACCCAGCAGGCTTCATGTGCAGGAGAGGGAAATCAAACCTGGTTCTCAAGATTAAAGTATGTTGGATCAGTTGGCATTCGAAGGGATCTCCAGGCTGCCAATCCTGTGAATTAAGGGAGTAACATTTCAAAGTCACCCACAGTTTCTTCCACAAGAGCCCAATCAACCAAGCACAGGTAGGAATAGTCTTTTATGTGAAATCTGCTGCGTTTTTTTTAAAACCCTAGAAACCTCAATGAGCTAAATAGTCATTTTGCTCAGAGTTATGTAAAACAAATTCTTGTTTTCTTCTTCTTGAGAGCATGAGGCTCTGGGCTGGGCGACAGGAGGGGGGAATTCTCTCAGCTCGGTCCCAGGTGACCACCGAAAAGTGCTTAACTTGAGCGTGAAAGTAATTATACTGAAGAAGACATTAAATCCATGTTTGAACCAAAGTTGTCAAGGACTCCGGGTGAGTTTGCCTATTGTAAGAAAAGGTTGCTTGCTTCATTAAAACTAGAATCCTGGCTTTACCCTTGATTTGTTCCTTTTACAGTTTCATCCTTTCATCCTCCCCCCCCCCCATGTTTAATTCAAAGCGCTTTACCCGATTCAGAGAGCAGGAAGTGGTGTTGGAGAGAGTCGAAATTAGAAGCAGGAAGATGGTAACTCAGCAGAGGCTTCATGGTCAAAAGCGATTCTGCAAAAAGAAAATGCTATCCAAAGTCGACAAATAAATGGGTCTAAACTCTGCGGGAAAGGAATATGGGAAACATATGGGGAAGGGCTGTTCCAAAATTCAGAAATGCCAAAGTTCAATACCTGGTACCATCAATTAAAAGAATCAGAGGAAGGTTAGGTAGAGAGCCAGCGTGGTGTAATCATTACGGCCCCTTCCACATGGACCAATAAATGCAGGCTAACAACGGTATAATATACAGGGGTGCTTTCTGGTTTCCGGGCTGTATGGTTGTGTTCTAGCAGCATTCTCTCCTGACGTTTCGCCTGCATCTGTGGCTGGCATCTTCAGAGGATCTTCTGAAGATGCTCTGAAGAGGATCTAATGCTTCAGATCCTCTGAAGATGCCAGCCACAGATGCAGACGAAACGTCAGGAGAGAATGCTGCTAGAACACTGCCATACAGCCCGGAAAACAGACAGCACCCCAGTGATTCCGGCCGTGAAAGCCTTCGGAATAATATACAGTTAGAAATTTTTGAAATAATGCCTAGAAATCAACTATGGCAAGACAGACAGGTTGAGATGATGAAGATACGGACTGGCTTTGTGGACTCGACAAGAGAAGTCGGAGTCACAGAAGAAAGATGGGTGAAGAGGCTAGAAAGGATGAATCTGCTGCTGCGTACTTAAGGAATGAAGAAGGAACAACTCCCGGGGGGGGGGGAGGGGAGGGAAAAAGGGGAAAAATGTATAGTTTGGATAAAATACAAAGTTTTGTACATGTATGTATGGAACCGGTCCGAATATACCAATAAAAAGTTTAAAATAATAAAACAACAACAACAGTATAATACACTTTTTTTGGAGGGGGGACTTCGCACGGATCCTGTTCTTAATGCGAGTCCACCCCGTGTTTTCCCCACCAACCCGGGTTTTTGTAGTGATCATTGTAGTGATCAGTTCTGGGCACCACAGTTCAGGAGGGATATTGACCGGCTGGAGCAGGTCCAGAGGAGGGCAACCAAAATGGTAAAGGGTCTGGAGTCCATGCCCTAGGAAGAGAGGCTTAGGGAGCTGGGGATGTTTAGTCTGGAGAAGCGTAGGTTAAGGGGTGACATGATAACCATGTTTCAATATTTGAAGGGATTTCATGTCGAAGAGGGAGCAAGCTTGTTTTCTGCTGCCTCAGAGACTAGGACCAGGAGTAATGGATTCAAGGGGAAGGAAAAGAGATTCCACCTAAACATTAGGAAGAACTTCCTGACCATCAGGGCTGTTCGACTGTGGAATTCACTGCCTCGGATAGTGGTGGAGTCTCCTTCTTTGGAGGTTTTTAAACAAAGGCTGGATTCACAGCAGTGGCGTAGTGGCTAAGAGCAGTGGCTAAGAGCAGGTGCACTCTGATCTGGAGGAACCGGGTTTGATTCCCAGCTCTGCCACTTGAATTGTGGAGGCTTATCTGGGGAATTCAGATTAGCCTGTGCACTCCCACACACGCCAGCTGGGTGACCTTGGGCTAGTCACAGCTTCTCGGAGCTCTCTCAGCCCTACCCACCTCACAGGGTGTTTGTTGTGAGGGGGGAAGGGCAAGGAGATTGTAAGCCCCTTTGAGTCTCCTGGGGGATATAAATCCAAACTCCTCCTCCTCCTCCTCCTCCTCCTCCTCCTCCTCCTCCTCCTCCTCCTCCTCCTCCTCCTCCTCCTCTTCTTCTTCTTCTCCTTCTCCTTCTCCTTCTCCTTCTCCTTCTCCTTCTCTTTCTCCTTCTCCTTCTCCTTCTCCTTCTCTTTCTCTTTCTTTTTCTCTTTCTCTTTCTCTTTCTCTTTCTCTTTCTCTTTCTTTTTCTCTTTCTCCTTCTCCTTCTCCTTCTCCTCCTCCTCCTCCTCCTCCTCCTCCTCCTCCTCCTCCTCTTTCTTCTTCATATGTCGGGAGTGCTTTGATTGTGTGTTCCTGCATTGCAGGGGGTTGGACTTGATGGCCCTTGTGGTCTCTTCCAACTCTATGATTCTATGATTCTAGTCATCTATTTGCTTTCATTTTATTCATTTTTTTCCCTCCGAAAAATTAATTTTAGCCCTGCTTTGCACCAATTTCCTAATGGAGGCTTTCATTTCAGCTCTCCACCAAATTACTGCAACAGCCACACTTTCTTCCCAGCTTCTTTCCCCGGAGGCGAAGCAGAGCTGCGAGAAGAGGCTCTCGGATTATGACAGATCAATATCGCTGGAACCCAACCACCAAAGTGCCCCAAACCAATGCTAATTGAGATCCCAACTTACACGATGCAGATCAGAGAGGAGCTGAGAAATCCATCAAAACAGATGAAAATGAAATATATATCCCGGAGGACTCTCCGGCTCTTCCCGGTGTCTGGGTTTGCAGTGCTTCATAATGAAGGGAGAAGCTTGGCTAGCCATTGTTAATTGCAAAGGAGAGGGTTTTGGGGATGCAGGTTCCGTACCGCCATAGACAGAGCTTGATAAATCGTTGGGGAGGCATATAGTTCATCTGCCCAGATTCATGCAACTGGTCCCGCAAAACAACCCAGCAACATAAATTAAGCAGAGAGTGATGGCTCCAGGCTGCCCACTTTTACATTGAGCGCGGGTAGAAAAAAATGGCTAACCGAGAGCTTTTCTCCACTTACCATGAGCCCCCTATGCCACACGCTACTCTCAGCGTGCGTCATTTCTGATGCGCGCCCGGGCTTCCCCACGACCCCGCGCTCTGTGCGGGGTCATCAAAAGGCGCTGTTTTGAAGAGTGCCAGGAATGACGCGCACTGAGGGGGCGTGACAGTGGCAGCGTCGGGGCGGCTGTGTTGTCGCCGCCCCTGTAGTGGGGAGCGCCGGGGGACTACAGTACACTAGCGTGCAGCAGAAGGTAAGTGGGAAAACGCCCCGAGTTGAACCTGTTTTACACACATTGAGGCATTTATCCACCATCCATTTTGGATCCATGGAAGATAGCATTTTATAGCCAGAGGCCCCTTCCGCACATGCAAAATAATGCGTTTTCAAACCACTTTCACAACTGTTTGCAAGTGGATGTTGCCATTCCGCACAGCTTCAAAGAGCATTGAAAGCAGTTTGAAAGTGCATTATTCTGCATGTGCGGAATGAGCCAGAGTAAACTGATGCAGACTACCAATCCAACACTGGAAGACGGGGATGTAGTTCAGGGGTGGAGTGCCTGATGGCTTCCAGGAAGCCCCAGGTTGAATCTCCAGCCTCTCCCAAAGAAAGGACCAGGTGGTAGGTCCACCTGAGAACCACTACCATTCTGAATAGGCAGTACAGACCTTTATTTCGTTTGTTGGTTGATTCATTTGTTCACTGCTTCAATTTCTATCCCACTTTCCTTGACACAACCAGCTGAAAGTGGTTTCCAGTATTACGCAAGGAAACACATGGTGCCTTTAAAAAAAACCCAACCGAGAGTGGAACAATTTACAAACAGTGTGGTGTAGTGATTATCTGGAGAACCAGGTTTGATTCCCCACTCCTCCACATAAAACCTGCTGGGTCACCCTTCTTGCAATCTTACCTCATTCGCCAAGTGATCTAACGGACCCATTATCTGTTCACATATGTTCGCCATCCAGAGCAAAGATGGCACCAAATCTTTGTAGTCCCATTATCTGAAATTGAAAAAAAAAACCATTTTCCAGCTTTGTGCAAATCAAAACTGTCTCTCCTTTTATGTCACTTTTTGTCTCTTTGCCCCATTAAATTCAGACATTTTAAAACTGTTCTTGGATCAGCTGTGTTTACGTGCCGTGTAACTGGCATATAGGTACACAGAACCTGTAAATGCTGGGAAATGTCATTAAAGTGTCATTACGAGATGTAAAAATGCTGTCAGTAAACATACAATTGGATGGAACAAATAAGATTGCAGTACTACACAAAATCTGGAAACACATAAAGCAGCACGCAACATGTTAAAGAGGGAGCATGCTTGTTTCTGCTACCCCAGAGCTGAGAACATGGAGTAATGAAGAAGAAGAAGAAGAAGAAGAAGAAGAAGAAGAAGAAGAAGAAGAAGAAGAAGAAGAAGAAGAAGAAGAAGAAGAGTTTGGATTTATATCCCCCTTTCTCTCCTGTTGGAGACTCAAAGGGGCTTACAATCTCCTTGCCCTTCCCCCCTTCACAACAAACACCCTGTGAGGTGGGTGGGGCTGAGAGAGCTCCGAGAAGCTGTGACTAGCCCAAGGTCACCCAGCTGGCATGTGTGGGAGTGTACAGGCTAATCTGAATTCCCCAGATAAGCCTCCACAGGTCAGGCGGCAGAGCTGGGAATCAAACCCGGTTCCTCCAGATTAGATACACAAGCTCTTAACCTCCTACACCACTGCTGCTCCCCAATGGACTCAATGGACACAAAGTACAGCAAAATAGATTCCCCTTAAACATTAGGAAGAACTTCCTGATGGGGAGGAATATTTGACAGTGGAATACACTGCCTCGGAGTGTGGTGGAGTCTCTTTCTTCAGAGGTTTTTAAACAAAGGTTGGAAGGCCATCTATTGGGAGTGCTTTGATTGTGTGTTCCTGAATAGCAGAGGGTTGGACTGGACCTTGTGGTATCTTCAAACTCTATGATTCTATTGTTTTTTTAGTGTTATATAATGGTGGATCTTCAGTACATGCTTCAGATGTCATTGGTGGCTCTATCAACTGAGCATGTGTAATCCCCATGCCCAGAATGGGTTGACCCAGAAAGGGGTGGAGACTCAAAGCAGCAGAAGGCTGCAGAGCTCATGTAGTTTGGAGGAGACAAGGCTACCAGACTCGGACCTTGGTTTGTATAAGCCCTTAACACCTTGTTAAGGTAACGGCAATGTTGTTGGGAACTAGTGGGAAGGTAGTTGTTTATTTCTGCTATGTTGTAAATGTTGGAGTTTATTGTTTCAGGGTTTTTTAATGTTTATAATGGGTGAGAGTTCTCCTGGAAACCTTCATCATGTTGAATCCTGTTCATCAAGCCCTTGGAGTCTTCAGGAGCCAACCCACTTGCAAAGAAGAATTGGACTTGGCAGTATCAGTAGACTGTAAATATAAGGACTTGAAAATTCAACCAGAACAAGACCTTCAAGTGTGATGTTAAATGTTGATGTTATATGTTAAGAAAGTAAACCAATTTGTTGTTGCAAACTCATTCCAAGTTCTGCCCCACAGAACCCACAGTTAGAGGTTACACGTGCTGTTTTCGAACTGTAGCATCTGCTTTTCAGTGCAGAGCTTTTCCTCTGCTTCAGGATTCTTGTGTTGTTGTTTTCTTTCTTTTTTTTAAATGGCTGGTGACAGACAAAACATCATGTTCTTGCCCCTATGCCACTGAGCATTGAAAGGGTCCCTCTTTCTTTGGTAAACAGACTAGGCAGGTTTTAAGAGGATTTCAAACCCCTACAAAGCCTGTTTAATCATAGAGCTGGACTCTAGTCTAGTCCATCTTAGAGAGCAACAAGTTCCCGTCATTCATTCATTCATTCATTCATTCATTCATTCATTCATTCATTCATTATTGGGTTTTGTATACCGCCCTACCCCCGAAGGGCTCTAGGCGGTGAACAACATAAATCACATATATACAATAACCCTTAAATACATTAAAACAATTTAAAACGCAGCGATCAGTAACAAACAGTGTCCGCAATAACCCTCATTAAAACCCTCCCCAAAGGGGGGAGAAACGGGTCCCATAGGTGATAAGAGACCCAAAAGTGAAGAAGAGGAAGAGGAGGGAGCACCTATCAACGACTGGACACTCCAAAAGCCGGGCGGAACAACTCCATCTTACAGGCCCTGTGGAACTCACCAAGATCCCGCAGGGCCCGGACAGCTGGAGGAAGAGTGTTCCACCAGGCAGGGGCCAGGGATGATACATCAGATACCTTTGACTTTCGAGACCTTATCCCCCAAAAGTGTTGTGAATCTCTGTGGCACTTCTGGACTTGAATCTGGCTCTTTGACTGCAGACCAACACAGTTACCCTTTGAAACAGTTTGATCACAGGTGACAGAGGAAGAAAAGGAACCGAGAAATATATGCAACAAAGCGTCCCTTCTCATGTGTATATCATAGGCGACAATGCCTTCCTCCTACCGCTTTGAACTCCCTTTAAAACTATCCTCTGTCTCTAGCCTTTCTCTTTTCAGCCTAAAGTGAAAACTTATTCAAACTAGTCAAAGCAGTCCCATTTAATTACACCAAGGTCTCCATCCGGCTGATGGCCTCTTTGTTCAATAATTGAAAGCTCCTTCTTTGTTTACCATTTTTTATCCCCAACCTAATCACCAAAGAAACTGAATAATTCCTGGAGAGAACGTATTGACTCCTCGTTTTCATCCTTCTTCGGCTCTCCCCCCAACTCGCCCTGGGGGGACGGTCTATTCAGGCATCCACCCCCTCCAACGGGATGACCTTGTGAAGTTCTAGAAGTTAAGTAGAACACAGTTTGGGGAACATCCATTGTTCTAATCACAGCTGCTCCATGACCGTATTGCCGGTGAAATGACAAAGGAATTAGCAGCTCATTTTCTGCAACGTGAACTTTCCCTCTCTCTCTTTCTCTCTCTCTTTCTCTCACTCTTGATGAGAACGTTGCCTTTGATAAATCAGCTATCATACCTTATTGCCATGCGGCGGCGGGGGGGGGGGCAGAACGTCAACAACATTTCTTTCTCGAGTCTTCTGAAAGCAATCAAATTTCACTGCCACAAAAGGTAATGCTTAATTTCCCCATTCTGCCCCCCCCCTTTCTCCGTTTCTTCGGCGGAGAGAAAGTTAAAAAGGGGACATATCTTTTCAAAGCTACAAAAAAATTGATTGGACTTGCAACAGATGAGGCTCCGGCAATGAATAAGATAAAGAGCGGATTCGGCACATTATTGCAAGAAGAGATCTCATCGGTGCGTACCATTCCCCCGCCTTGTGCACAGACTTCAATTAGCAGTTAAGGATGTGTTGAAATATGTTGAAAGAATTAGTCATTTCGGAGCCTTCGGAAGGAAAACTAAAACCAGAGCGTGTTTGTACTCAGTGGGGGGAAAAAAGAGGGGGGAAAGGTGGGGGGGCGGGAGAAAGGCAGAAAAGAAATTCAGCATGAACTAGCTGATTGGGCATTTGTACCATCACTGGAGCGTCGAAAGAACAGCCCAGTTTCAAAGATGTGCTGATTAGCTCACAGTTCCAGGACAGTAAAGACTATTTTAAGGTCACAGAAACTGCAACCTAAACACATATCATTTTTTTGAGAGTTGCCACAGCGAGAACAAACATCTGCAAGAGGGGTTTAGGGCCCCAACCTCCGCAGAAGTGTACCCATCGGTCAAACACCCTTCAGGCCAGCTCAGAAAGGTCAATGATATCTGTTTGATCTTGGTTGGGTTCATGTCACAGAATTATGGCATTACAGAATCATAGAGTTGGAAGGGGCCGCACAGGTCATATAGTCCACCCCCTGCTCAAGGCAGGAAAAGCCTAGAACATCCCTGACAAATGTTTGTGTAGGTGTAACCCCCATGCTCAGAATGTGTTGACCTAGAAAGGGGTGGAGACTCAAAGCAGCAGGAGGTTGCAGAGCTCATGTTGTTTGGAGGAGACGAGGCTACCAGACTCGGACCTTGGTTTGTATAAGCCCTTAACACCTTGTTAAGGTAATAGCAATGTTGTTGGGAACTACTGGGAAGGTATGTATTGTCGAAGGCTTTCACGGCCGGAATCACTGGGGTGCTGTGTGGTTTCCGGGCTGTATGGCCGTGTTCTAGCAGCATTCTCTCCTGACGTTTTGCCTGCATCTGTGGCTGGCATCTTCAGAGGATCTGATGTTGGGAAAGCAAGTGGAGTATATATATCTGTTGGAGTGTCCAGGGTGGGTGAAGAAACATTGTCTGTGAGTAACAAAGAAGACAACCAGGTCAATAGTTGAGGGCATCTGAATAGAAGTATGAGTAACAATGAAGTCTATAGCATGGGAGTAACAATGGAGATAGCAAGGTCACTGGTGGGAGCATCTGAATAGAAGTATCCTGGCCTTTGTTTCCTTTGTCTATAGTCATCCTGTGTTTGTGTGGAGCTGGTTAGACACTGTCTTGACTCTAGTATTTTTCAACACTGGCAGCCAAGTTCTGTTCATTTTCATAGTTTCTTTCTTTCTGTTAAAATTGTCCATGTGCTTATTGGGAAGGTAGTTGTTTGTTTTTGCTATGTTGTAAATGTTGGAGTTTATTGTTTCAGGGCTTCTTATTGTGGTTGTAATGGGTGAGAGTTCTCCTGGAAACCTTCATCATGTTGAATCCTGTTCACCAAGCCCTTGGAGTCTTCAGGAGCCAACCCACTTGCAGGAAGAATTGGACTTGGCAATATCAGAAGACTGTAACTAGAAGGACTTGAAGTGAAACCTGAACAGGACCTTGAAGTGTGATGTAAATGTTGATGTTTGATGTTATATGTTAAGAACGTAAACCATTTTGTTTTTTTTTAAGTTTGTTGTTGCAAATTCATTCCAAGTTCTGCCCCACAGAACCCACAGATAGAGGTTACATAGGCACTGCTTGAAGACTGCCAGAGAGGGGAAGCTCACCACCTTCCTAGGCAGCCAATTCCATGGCTGAACTACTCCCTCAACATTTCCTTCTCTTAAGTGACGTCAGTTGACTCATTCCAGTGACGTGATTCCTCTCGGGCAGACCCATCTGGTCCAAATTACTTGCACAGAGACTGGTTTGCCTTCCCCTACTGGTGGCACAACCACGAGCTTGTTTGTTCCACCCTTCAGTCCAACTGTGCTGTAATCACATCCATGTAAGACTACTGCAATCGCTCTACGTGGGGCTGCCTTTGAAGACTGCACGAAAACTTTCAAAGATGCGAGAGGTAACAAGCAAGTTCTTGGCTGCTGTGAAATACAGCATCGTGCTGGTCTTCCAAGAACAACTTAAGTGCCAGGCGCAATTCAAAGCGTGGATTGTTATTTTGAAAATCCTAAACGACTTGAGTCTAAAAGAGACCCGTGAAGTATCGACCACCAGTTGAGATCTGCTCTTGTTACTCGTGTTTCAGTCGGCACCATTTTAATCCTGCTGTTTTATTAATATTCGGATGGTTGCTATATTGGCTTCAGATGTCTTTCAGAGTATTTTATTATAAATCAATGGACGCACCAGAAATGATTGTAATAAAGAATCACATTGCATTATCATTAAATTTGACTTTCCGGCAAGCAGTAAACAAAACCCCTACAGTTCTCCGCAGATCGATTGTCATGTTGTCTCCCTGCTCTAATCTGAGCTAAAGTCATTCATTTAGATATACAAACTATGTCCCACACCTGGCAAAAAACTGTTGTGTCGGAGGTGGATTTCTCTGCTTCCAATACATAGCCATCGACATTTTTTGCCGCAGTAAATAAGCTTACCGTTGTTGCCAAATCATTAATATCCGAGATCGTGCATAGCCCCAATGGACTGTAGGATCAATAGATACAATGTGTGCTGCATATCCTAGATTACAGTTAATATTTCCAGATAATAAAGGTTAATTTGGGGGCAGGTCCAAATGTGGGCAAAAAACATGATTTAATTTCATTTAATCAATTGGAAACACCCAGTTCCCTGTGTTGCATGATTTTTAATTTGTTTTTTTTAAAAAAAAACTAAATAAGGAATAGTTTCGGAGGTTAGCCATGTAGGTCTACAGTAGAGAAAAAATAGATTTGAGGTCAGTAGTGCCTTAGAGCAGGGAGGCCAGCCTCCAAGTGGGACTTGGAGATCCCCTGAAATTTACAGCTCATCTCCAAACTACAGAGAACAGTGCCTGTGGCGAAACAGGCTTGCCTATGGCTTGCAGGCCCTATTTCTCCCTCTGACCTCTCCCAGAGTTGCCAACCTTTCCCTGGAGAGGTCTATCTTATTTCCAGGAATCGCTGCCACCACCTGGTCAGTCTTTGGATTGTCCACTGGGAAGGACCAGGACTTCCCAGTCTCCTCTCCCCCTAGCGCAGTGGTGGCGAACCTATGGCACGGGTGCCAGAGGTGGCACTCAGAGCCCTTTCTGTGGGCAGGTGCAAACAGAGTCACCCCCACCACCCCACACACACACACATCTAGACTGGCCTGGGCCTCTGGGCTCAATTATTAGCATTAAACCTAAGACCTAGTTTTGGGAAAGCAGTGTAGGTAACACTGTTAAGCACCGTTAAATCCCACTGATTTTCATGCAAAGAATTAAAGCGCAATCCTTTACTTGGTAGTAAGCTTGGTTGCTGACAATGGGGCTTACTTCTGAGTAAACCCTCTTAGGGTCATGATTCACCAGTTGGAAGAGTTGCATGGTTGCTTCAAAGCCACTGACTACCACCAAGCTTACTCCCGAGTAACGCACGCCTCGGAGCCAACCGTTTTTTCTAAACTAAAACCTTAGTATTCAGATTAAATTGCTGTGTTGGCTGTGTTGGCATTTTGCGATAAATAAGTGGGTTTGGGGTTGCCATTTGGGCACTTGGTCACGAAAAGGTTCGCCATCACTGCTCTATCATCTCTCCAAGACTAACTTATTTGCATTGCCATTGTTTTACAGCTGTGATTAAGTCAGCTTCCTGCCACCTTTGGGCACTCCCTGGCTTAGCCCATCAAGCCAAATGCTCAAACCAATAGATTAATTACCCCAACACTTAATGTTATGTTCCTATCTTTTCCTCCCCTAGAAAGGCAAGGCCTTGGGATTTTAAGGGTATACACCTGAGGACTCATTCTTCCCTATAAAGTATCCCCTCGACCAAAACTCAGTGCCCAGTACTTCTAAGCTAACCTTTTGTTCAGCTGCTCTGTGTGCCACCTGCTTTCTACCCCAGTTCCTTGAATTCCAGGACCCCTTCTGCAGGATAAGGTAATTGTGGCCTTCCCCCACAAAATCCTGATCTATTGCAGACATGTCTGCTCAATACTATCTATAACCTAGCAATGCAAGCTGCCGTCGTGCCTTCACACAGAGGTGTGTCTTTAAAAAAAACAACACATGCTACGAAGCTGTGTAGGGAGGACCTTTAAAAACTGTCTGCAATCTGTGTTACAACTAAAGGATCGCAGATAGTGCGATTCTTGAAAAAACCGGGTTGGGAGGGAAATGCGGAGCAGACTTGTGTTAGGTGTGGAATCCATGCGAAAATGCCCCCCAACACGGGTTTTATCCTGTGGTTAGCCTGGGTTTATTGGCCGGTGCGGATAGGGCCTGAGTGCTTTGATTTGTGTGCTTGTAAGTTTATTATTTTACCTTTCCTTAATAAAACTTGTTAAACTTTTACAAAATTCTCCTGTGGATTTCTCACAGAGACTGATCTTCATAAAAGTTGACAACAAAGATTCTGAGCTTGCCCAGAATCTCATTAAGCAAGGTCTGCCCTTCACTAGTTCCCTACTCTAAAAGGGGTAGACCCCTTTTGACTAATACAACCCCTCACCCCTCAGTGGCCAGAGGGGATCTGGCAAATCTACTTTACAGGCCAACAAGATTTGGGTGTTCATATTCAAAGTTGAAAATTCCAGCCAACTTCAAACATTTTGTGAGTGTTCCTTTCAGCTCAGATTACAAGCTTTGTGATGTGTCAATGGCAATCATTTTTTCTATAAATGTACCATGTATAAATGTCCAGACTATAAATGTACCATCCATAAGGTGACCAGATGGTCACCTTTGTAAACCGGGACGGGTGGGGTAGGTGAGAGGCTGTGCACGCGTGACAGGGCAGGAAACGGGAGCACCCCAGAAGGCAGTGCGACAGCCTTCCAAAAATCGGGACACTTGTAAATACCCGCGGAACGCTAGACAAATTGTTTTAAGGCGGGACTGTCCCGCCAAAAGCGTGACGTCTGGTCAGCCTAACCATCCACAACTGACAGTCAGAAGACCCCAGACTAGGCCCATCACTAAACCATTCTCATGAAACTATTGTGCCAATCCCAGTTTACAAAATGTAACACAGATGGAGACCTGCTGAATTTCGGAAAATAAATGTGTGCCAAGTCAGCTTCAATAAAGATTGACGGTGACTCAAAAATAGCCTGAGGTTAATATTATAAATCTTTCGAGAAGAGGGTTTTTTAAAAAATGCATATTCTTCACGTCGACATCAGATCAATCGCTCAAAGTGATGTTCTTTTAAGGGATGCAGAAACCAAATGGTGAAAACAAAAGGAAAAATTTGAGGCGACTGCCCATTTTTCCCCCTTTCCACTGAACTCAAGAGAAATGTTCCCTCCAGGCAAGTTATGGGGGAGAGTGAGCGATGGGTTTGAACAACTCATCATAGTGTTTGACGGGAACAAGACCAGAGTCATCAACAATTGCAAGAGATTTCAGAGAGAGAAGAATCTCAGGAGTTAGCCTTCAAGGAAATACACACATCACCTAGCCTTTTTAATGCTGGTTATATAGAAAAGTACACACACACACACACACACAGATGAACTGTATTTTCCATAATCACTGATTTTTTTACCCAAGTCCCATATTTTCATGTTCCAATGTACCTCTAAAATGTAGCAATGGTTGTCATCATGCTTTGGGGGAATGTACAGAAGATCTTCTGGGAACTTCTCAGAGTTGCTCAAGAAGACGAGCAATAATATCTATCACCATTTGTTTCTGCATAAGCATAAGCATTTTATTGACATTGTCCATGCACAACGAAATTTACAGCAGCATTCCTCGATGCACACCATTTCAGACTCATACCCCATCCTCACTTTCCCCTTCCTCCACCCATCCCTACACAGCCGCAAACACATCAGCACGAAGCTGCGGAGTTTAGCATAGCCACAGCTCTAGAGTAGAAGCTGTCTCTAAGCCTCTTTGTCCTAGTTTTGATAGACCTGTATTGTCTGCCGGATGGTAACAGTTCAAAAAGAGAGTGTGTTGGATGAGACAGGTCTCAGAATATTTTGGGCTTTCTTTAGGCTTCGGGAATTATAGAGTTCTTCCAAGGAGGGGAGAGGGCAGTTGATAATCCTCTGTGCAGTAGTGATCACCCTTTGGAGTGCCTTCCTATCTGCCACAGTGTAACTGGAGAACCATACACAGATGCAGTAGGTTAAAACACTCTCTATAGCACAGCGGTAAAAGGACACCAGGAGTTTTCCATTCAGTTCTTGTTTCCTTAGAAGTCTCAGATAGTACAGTCTTTGCTGGGCCTTCTTAACCACCGTGGCAGTCTGTACGCCCCAAGTCACGTCCTCTTTAATTCTACTGCCTTTCTTCCAAGGAGCTATGGCTGGTAAATTAGGTTCTTCATACTTCCCTATTCATCCTCATAACAAGTCCTTTAAAAAAGAAAGACTGACTGGTCCAAGGTCATTGAGTGAACTTCCATGTGAATCCAGGTCTTCTCAACATGAGGATACCTATCTAGAAGAATCTTCAAGAATCTGAATTAAGATGTTTCTGGTCTGAATATATATCAAGTAAATACTTTGTCAGCCTTTTTCAGACTATAGTTGGATATCTGGAATGATATCCAGGTTTTCCAGAATACTGGTAATCAGGTTCCCAAAATATCTGGAAATACTCTGGAATATATTGGGGCAACTCATGGGAAGGGGGAAGACAGCTCTCCCAGGCAATGAGATTTTATGGGTTTAGGTGCATGAGGAAGACATTCCTCATTGCCCAGGAATTTGGTTAGCCTCCCCGGAAACTTCTTCTACAGCTGCTGGGGTGGGGGGTGGGCTATTTTAATGTTATTTTTATTGTTGTTTTAATTGTTATATTTCATTTATGATATTTTATTGTGATTTTTAAAAATTGTTTTTAACCTGCCTAAGCCACATTGGCCATTTCTACACAGCCAAAATATCCCGGGCTGAGCAAGAGAAGTATCCCTGTGCTGCCGAGAATTCTGCACAGTTCCCAGTGCTAATGCAGGCCTGCCCCCGGTGTTGCCCTGTGATATTTACCCTAGTTCAGGATTTTCAAAAATTGCCAGTTTGGAGGTTTTTTTTAAAAAAATCCTGGTGTGACCCTACTTGTGCCTACTATCATGTAAAAAGTAATGAGGAGCAGTACCGGTTTGTTTTTCCTTCCCAATTGCCTGATCTCCCTGCCTGACATTCATTCAAGCTCAGAGATACTTGCAGCTGCCACTCAAAAACAACATCCAATCAGAACACAGGACACCAGGCATACTCAGAGAAGTTTCCAAAGTAAATACAGAACAAATGCAGAACAAACAGGAGCATTTCCTCCCGGTCCTAACTCTGCTCCTGGGAAGAAGCAGTGAGCCTTGTGGAAGAAGAAACAGGGATAAGTTAGATGAGCTATGTAAGACCCCAGTTCAAACCCAGTATAATTGTGCCGTGCGGAAATGGCCCTAGAGACACAGATATGAGGTGGGGTATATATTTTAAATAAATTTGTTGCCATTTTGTTGAAAAACAGTCATTCCAGTCCACCAGAATTTTTCCTTTGTAGATTTTTTTTGCTAACAAATCACAGCTGATTTATGACAACCCCATAGGGCAGTGTTTCTCAACCTCCCTAATGCCGCAACCCTTTAATACAGTTCCTCGTGTTGTGGTGACCCCCAACCATGACATTTATCCATTTTACAGATGGAGAACACTGATGCAGAGTCTTAGTGACCCCTGTGAAAGGGTCGTTCGACCCCCAAAGGGGTCGCGACCCACAGGTTGAGAACCGCTGCCGTAGGGTTTCCAAGGTAAGAGCTGTTCAGAGGTGGTTTGCTGTTGCCGGACTCTAGGTCACATCAATGGTATTGGAGGTCTCCCATGCAAACACTAGCCAGCATCAGGGTTGAGAGGGGACTGGCCCAAGGTCACTCAGCGAGCTTTCATGGCGTGATTGAATTCAAATCAGGTTTTCTCAATTCCTAGGCCCCTTTCCCACAGCAAAAGTACAGTGGGCTGCAGTTGGCATAAAGCAACCCACTGTCCCGTTGGCATGTTCGCATGCCTGCATGCAGGCAGTGACCAAAGCCTGCAGAAGCTATTTATTTATTTATTTATTCTTATTATTAACTAGCGGGCCTGGCCACGCTTCGCTGTGGCTTAAGGGGGGGCTCATAGGACCTGCGCGTTTACTGACGGCAGCCGTCTCAGCTCCTCCTGGCATGCCTCTGCTCGCGCCTTCCTCCGGCGGCAGCCATTTGACCTGTCAGGTATTCCCCCCAGCCCCACTCTGCTCGGGGCCGGGACTGGGGTCCATCGGCTGCCCTTCCACGTCTTGCCGGCTCGCTTCCTCATTCTTCCCCTCTGTTTGCGCCTTCCTCCGGTGCCGTCACCCTGGCTGTTTTCAGCGGCTCCGAGGTTTGGGGTATGTGCAGTGGACCCCAACCCTTCCGAGCATTTTTACCTGCCTTTTACCTGAGCCTTTTCAGTATGGGCAAACACACTTGAATGGATGAGCAGCGTTCCCTGAAAGTTTCAGGGCGTTTGCTCCAACAGTTCCTGAGTTAGACTGTGACTAACAAAGTCACGGTTAGCTTTTTATATATTTTAGATTTTATATACCGCCCTCCCATTGAGGGCTCAGGGCGGTTCACAACAAATTAAAACAAACATTAAAAAAAAAACATCGATAATTTAAATATCAATTACATAAAAACAGAACCCATTTTAATGTGGATGGCGTCTGGCTACCCCCCTCCCCCCCTTGTTACCAAACGCCTGGTGGTACAGGTCTGTCTTGCAGGCCCTGCGGAAACTCTATAAGTCCTGCAGGGCCCTGATCTCCCTAGGGAGCCTGTTCCAATCCCTGTGGTAGGGGCTAGGGCTGCAAGCTGCCCTGCCCCTCGCTTCGGTAGCCAGCCTGGATCAGCTTTTTGGGCCAGGGATCATGAGTAGGTCCTCCTCCGAGGAGCAGAGGGGCCTACCGGGGCAATATGGGGAGAGGCGGTCCCTCAGGTATGCAGGTCCGAGACCGCGAACGGCTTTGAAGGTCAAAACCAACACTTTAAACATAATCCGGAACTCAATCAGCAGCCAGTGCAGATGCAGGTTACTGTCCCACTTTAGCACAGAGCCACTGGGTTTTTTTTGTTTCTCACCCCGCTCTGGTGCATAGCTATGTGGGCAGGCAGGCATGGACCCCCACAGCCATGCTAATGCCGCTGTGTCCCAGCAAGGTCATGCAGCTGCCAGGTGGGACTATGGAAAATGGAGGGAAGCACGTCCGCTGAAAGCACTTCCCGGCAGCCGTTCACTCGTGTGTGGCTGCAAGCTGCGTTAAAGAATCATAGATGGTGCAATTCTTGAAAACATGGATTGGGGGGGGAATCCGGGGTGGATTCGCATTAGGAGCAGGATCTGTGCGAAGTTCCCTGCCCCAAGTGGGTTTTATACTGTTGTTAGCCCACATTTATTGACTTGTGCGGAAGGGCCCTCAGTCTGACACCTAAACACCTCTACCCTCCCTCCCAAATCCAAATTCTACAATGCTATTGGAGACCAAAATAATAAAGAATACTGGCATGAATAGCCTTCCCCAAATCCTATTAAAAATCAACATTTTTTCCCTATGCACATACATCAGTGGCGGAGCACTAAGGGGACTGTGGGGTGCATCGCGTACTGGACGCATGCCTGGGGGTGCAGAAAATCACCCCGGCCCCTCCCCCTTTTCCCTGCGCTTCACCTCGCTGCGAAAGCTCCCACGGGTAATACAATCTACCACCACCTCCCTCTTTCCAATTATCATCTTTACGCTACATTCCTTTTCTTTATTTAGTACTTTTTGAGGTTGAAAACGGGTCTTCATTAGGTGCTCATAGTTAAAAACTGCCTGGAGGAACTGAGCAGTTCCTTGCAGTGGAGACCTTTGGGGCCTTCAAGCAAGGTCTCCTGGGAAGTATAGTTCGTCAGGCAGTTTTTTCCCCTGAACTGTGAAGAGGCTGCTTTTTTCAGCCTCAAAAAGTACTAGAAATAGAAAAGGAACATACCCTGTTTCCCCTAATATAAGACATCCCCGAAAAATAAGACATATTAGAGGTTTTGCTGAAGTGCAAAATATAAGGCATCCCCCGAAAGTAAGACATAGCAAAGTTTTTGGTTTCAAGTTACATGCCCGGCTAAACAGAACATTATAGAAAATAAGACATCCCCTGAAAATAAGACATAGCACATCTTTGGGAGCAAAAATTAATATAAGATACTGTCTTATATTCGGGGAAACACGGTAGGTAAGTGTGGGAAGGGGGGCAGGGTGTGTGCCGTAGGGGGGGCAGGGTGCTGCAAGGGGCAGGGGGTGCTGCGGGGGGGGGCCGCCATGGGGGGCCACGGGGCAGAAAAAACAAACTGCGCACCGGGCGCAGTTTGGTCCAGCTACGCCATAGAAGGTTTATTGAAAAATAGTTTACTCACCTATATTGACCTTTCTTCGGGATTTTTTTTTAACTCTAGTGGAATGACAGGTAAGTTTTAGGATACTATCTTGGCTCACACGGGAAGCGACAAGGCCTGGGGCCCCTGAACACTGCACCTGTCTGGCAAGTCAATCCAGAAAGTCTTTTCTCAAAACAGAAAGTTTGAAAACCGTTGCTCTCAGCTTTTATGTATAGCTTGACAGTTGCAACATGTTTGCTTAATGGACTTTTATGGGTGGCAGAACTTCTAAGCTGCTGGAATTTATGTAATTCCTCACCTGCCTGGACAAGAGCTGAAGGTAGAAAAAAAAGATTTGCATTTTGTCTGGCCTGAACAAGAAACTAAAAGGTTCAGATTTGCAGCTTACTGGCAAAAGCCAGGCTTTGGGGCTTACAAAGTTGAGGGATGTTGCCAAAGATTAGTATTTAAAGACGAGGACTACCTATCTGAGTCTTTTCCCCTGCTTTTCCTTGCTCTATTTAAATAATACGTGAATAAATAGAAAGCGCTGAGAGGCTACACATTTCCAGTGCTATTTCCTCACATCGAAACTGGCCCTATGAAAGGACATACATCATACATCTTTTTTGACAAAAAAACACAATATTTGGAGTTGTGCACCCCAGAAAGTGGCAGCAGCTGGGCGGCCATTTTTGTTGAAAAGTGGTGGCAGCCAAATGGACAACACAGGACAGACCACCACTTTGTATTTTCTCAACCATAACAGCCCAACAAGATTACAAGCAAAGTGAAAATTATTCCAGGGTGAAGGCTGTTCGTGTAGACCTGACACCGGAGCTATTTTGGTTTCCCAACAAATACCTGCTTAGGTTTAAACAAGAAGGAGGAGGAGGAGGAGGAAGAAGAAGAAGAAGAAGAGTTTGTATTTGCATGGGGATGTGTGGAGACTCATTCCATCAAAGACACAACACATACTTGTTGGAAAAGAAATCAGCCGCAGCCCAATTTATATTAACATATAACAAAACCTTGAAGCTGGGCGAGCATAACAGAGCACATCCTGGCCCCCAGGCAGCAAACCGCTGAACCTGGTTATAGGGCAGCCCCAGCTGACCACTTAGGCCCTTCGGACAGAACCCCTGTCCGGAACATCCCCCAAGGGAACTGGAACAGGAAGTGACTAGGTGCCACATGGACGCAAACCCAATTTGTGACACCCCTCCCTGCCAGGCAGCGAGCTCTCAGCGCGGCCCCAAGGCTTTGCCTTCGAGAGCTCTATCGCCACCACGGACCTCATATGGAGGCCCTCGAGGTGGGAAGGTCCGGCATGCAAGCTACTGCCTTCCCAAAATAGGATGTGCTCTTATGCCCGAACCGCCCAGTGAACTGCGACAAAGCATAACAATACAATAAAAACCCCAATAATCATTCCAAATGGGAGGGAAGGGAGGGCCTTTGGAAGCAGCCGGCCTCAAAAGAGGCCGGTCCCAGCCGATGCAGCCTTTTATAGGCTGCTTGGGCCCCTGTAACGTGCCGGTACCTGGCCATGTGACAGCCTCGGCCGGCGGGCGGGGAGAAGGCTTCCACTCGTTCCTCCCCCTTTACAATGGCGCCTCCAGGCTGAAGCCGGGGGCGTGATTTATACCCCACCTCTCTTTCCTGTAAGCAGATTCAAAGGGGCTTTCAAACACCTTTCCCTTCCTCTCCCCACAACACACCCCTTGTGAGGTAGGCACGGCTGAGAGAGTTCAGAGAGAACTGTGACTGGCCCAGGGTCACACAGCAGACTTCATGTAGAGGAGCGGGGAAACAAATCCAGTTCAAGAGATAGGAGTCTGCCCCTCGGGTAGAGGAGCAGGGAATCAAATCGAGTGCTCCAGATTAGTGCTCTTAACCACTGCACCACACTGGCTGGTGAGTGATCAGATCTACTGTGCTTCTTTTTTCGCTGACGAGAGCTGACAACTGGATGAGAGAATGTAAAAAAAAAGTTACTAATTCTAGGAACAAAGAGGTTATTCTCAACAGCAGAAGCTCTTTATGCCAGTTTATGAAGATCAGAAATGTTCTGAGGCCAGTAATTTATTCGGCTTGAAATTAAGCCCCAATTTTACCCCTGCGAGGGTTTCTACCAAAGCAGAATCAAAAGACAAAGTCCTTGATCTTCTTTCCCTCCCCCCCTCATTTACATAAGCACAATAGATTGAGGATCCTGCAGTTTGAGGACATGACCAGTGGGGTGCGCTGTCTGCCCATCGTTCCTCCTCAGGAAGACAAGTCAAGGGATCTATGGTTTGGATTGGGTGTGTTATTGACAATGGACTGCTATTTCTGTGCAATGAAAGTGAATTCCGTATTCACTATGGAGAAGCTTTGTACAGAGTCATTGCATGGGTGAAGGGGGCAGTTTTGTTCCTGGGACAGGTTTGAACCTGGACACAGCACTGGGCTTCCAGTAGAGTTCCGGATCATCTTCAAGGCCTTACGCGGCCTGGGACCATCGTATCTTCGAGACTGCATCACCCCATATGTCCCTGTACAGCCTCTTCGACCAGTCGAGGCCAATCTACTAGTGGTTCCCAGCCCCTCGGTGATGCAGCTGGCCTCCACACGGGCCAGGGCCTTTACGGCTCTGGCCCCGGCCTGGTGGAACGCTCTCCCTCCGACTGTCTGGGCCCTGCGGGACCTTGAGTTCCGCAGGGCCTGTAAGACGGAGTTGTTCCGCCGGGCCTTTGGAGGAACCGGCCGCTGATGGTGCCCCCCCTTCCTTTGGCCCCTGACATCCGGGCCATCTGTCATCCAACGGGACTCGCCATCCCTCCCTTTTGGGGAGAGGACTTTGAAAATAGAATGCTGGACGCCACTCATATTTTTACTAGTATTTATTGTATATTTATTAGAGTTAGTTTTCATTGTTTTTATCGCTGCTTTTGAAGGTTTTAGCTATCCTATATTGTGTATTATATCTATATGTTGTGATTAATCGCCTCGAGCTCCTCGGGACAGGGAGGTATAAAAGTCAAGTGAATGAAATGAGGAATGAATGAGTGAATGAATGAATGAATGAATGAATGAATGAATGAATGAATGAATGAATGAATGAATGAATGAATGAATGAATGAATGAATGAATGAATGAATGAATGAATGAATGAATCTGGTTCTGTGATGTCATTTGTCCTGAAGGCCAAAACGTTCATTCATGGTTCTACTTGCACGGATTCGTGTTGCAGTGTTGTAAGTCTCCTTCAAGAGGATGCTGTAAATTCAAAGTTAAGTATGAGGTCACCATAAGTTTGAGGTCACCCTGAGTTCATGGATAAGCCAGGGTCAGTACTTGGATGGGAGACCAGCAAGGAACACCCTGCAGGGAAAGATCTCTAGGTGATCCAGGGCGACAGTTCTCTGGCTCAGGTGAATTTTCCAGAGATTCAGTGTTTAACTTGAGTGATGAGAAGACTATGAGACTGAGAAGCCAAAAGGATACGATTTCAAGGGGGGGGGGAACCTGCAAAGTGGTTAGGGATGGCCAGAAATAAAAAAGCAGGAGAAAGGTTGAGGCAGAAGATTGTCGGGGAGGGAAGGCAGCCTGGCAAAGTCTGATCTGTTTGGATCTTGGAAGCCAAACATGATTGATACTTGGCTGGGAGGCCACCAAGGAAGACTCTGTAGAGCAGAGGCGTAATGCCCATTGGGCAAGGTGGGCAGCTGCCCAGGGCATCATCTTGTGGGGGGCATCAAAATGCAGGGTTCGTTTTTTGGTATTTTAGTGGTTTTCCATTTGTGACCTGCAGGAGGCGCAGTTTTTATGCTAGCAGCACCAAAATTTCAGCGTATCATCAGGAGACTGTCCTTATGCTACCCCCCAAGGTTGGTGAGGTTTGGTTCAGGGAGTCCAAAGTTATGGACTCCCAAAGGGGGTGCCCCCATCCCCCACTGTTTCCAATGGGAGCTAATAGGAGATGGGGGCTACAGTTTTGAGGGTCCATAACTTTGGCCCCCCTGAACCAGTGCAGAGGAAGGCGATGAGAAACCACCTCTGCTTCAAACTTGCTTTGAAAATCCCTTGACAGGGTCTCCATAAGTTGGAAGCGAAGCAAGGTCAGTGCTTGGATGGGAGGCCACCAAGGAAGACTCTGCAGAGGAAATCAATGGAAAACCACCTCTGCTTCTCATGCCTCGAAGTAGAAAGGAAAGTCATCGGAGGAAAGAAGGAGGCAACGAGCAGTCAGCTTGCTTTACTCCTGCAAAGGTCAAGTCTGCTGGCAGGAAGAGGAAGTTAGGAACAAGTAAGGTCCATTCTCCAGCCAAGCCAAGGGAGCATCTTCTCAGAATACTATAATGAGCAGACATATTGAATGGACTTGGCTTGCTTCCAGGATGCAAGAGGCATCATCTCCCCTAGGGCTACACTACTGCTGGCTGCATGCAAGTAGTCATGCCCCCTGGTGTAAGGTTGCTACTTAGCCTTAGAAGGTTTTCGTCTGACAAGGTTGGAGGGATGCCCAGAATGGGGAGTTCTTCCAGTATCTGCAGTTTCTAGTATCTGTATCTTCTGTTTCTCTTGCCTGTCTGTGTGAAACTGTTGCAATGTGGTTTTCAGATGGGAACTACAGGTGTTTATCAAACTTTGGAGGGAACTGGTGGGGAGCCCGTAAAAGAGGCTGTTCGAACGTTGGGAGGTCAGTTCCCGCATTGCTTGTGATTGACTTAGAATGCCAGCTCAATAAAGAACTTGAACAGTTACTTTTGGCCCGGTCTTTACTGGCTCCTTACACCTAGCTTGGATCTAGCCCTCATTGGCTCCAGACTAAACTGTGGGTGTGCTATGGGTGTGTCATCAAGTTGTAACCAACCTATGGGTACTCAAGCAAGGGGACTTTCAAGCTATGAGAAGCAGAAGTAGTTTGGCATTGCCTTCCTCTGAAGTCTTCCTTGGTGGACCCTTACCCATGCATGACTCTGCTCAGCTTAAGACAAGATCAGGGCATACCATACGATCCCACATTTCTGTGACTTGCTTAGGGAGCAGCAGTGGTGTAGGAGGTTAAGAGCTCGTGTATCTAATCTGGAGGAACAGGGTTTGATTCCCCGCTCTGCCGCCTGAGCTGTGGAGGCTTATCTGAGGAATTCAGATTAGCCTGTACACTCCCACACACGCCAGCTGGGTGACCTTGGGCTAGTCACAGCTCTTCTGGGCTCTCTCAGCCCTACCCACCTCACAGGGTGTTTGTTGTGAGGGGGGAAGGGCAAGGAGATTGTAAGCCCCTTTGAGTCTCCTGCAGGAGAGAAAGGCGGGATATCAATCCAAACTCTTCTTCTCTTCTCTGGCCTAGAAACGAGAAAGACCTGTGGCTGATGATGTAAGAACGGGGTGAAGCCAGGCTAATGATGATGTATCAAGCTCACGAGGGCCATGGATGTACACGTACCATCCAGTTTCTTCCAACGCATGGAGACCTTATGAATTAATGAAGACCCTGACCTGAATAGCCAAGGCTTGCCCGATCTCATCAGATCTCAGAAGATAAGTAGAGTTGACCCTGGAAAGTATTTGGATGGGAGAACTCTGAGGAATACGAAGGCTGTGACGCAGAGACAGGCAATGACTGAACTTCTGTTGCTTTGAAAAACATACCAGGATCCCGGTAAGTCAGATATGACATGATGGCAAAAAACAAAAACAAAAAAACCCCAAATTAATAACATTGAAAACATCCTGACAGACTGGGGATTTTACCGCACAAGTGTTTTGCCTCATGGGGAGCAGCAGTGGCATAGTGGTTAAGAGCAGGTGTACTCCAATCTGGAGGAACCGGGTTTGATTCATGTTAGAGGGGACTTTAACTTGCCTTGAGCTGACTATAAAGAGGGCAGTTTCCATTTTCCACACCATTTCTTGAGGCATCTCTCATTTCACCCAAGATCCATAAAAACCGAAGGGAAAGAGAAGGCAAGGGAGAGAGGGAAAAAATGTCCCTCCTTTTTCTTCCTTCCTTGGGTAGACAAGTTTATGGAGTTCAAGCATCTGGACTCCTAAAGTGACCCTTCAACAGTATCTGAGCAGTGATTGATAGTTGATTCACTGGAGATGTGATTCACTCTGAAGACTCCAGATGTTAACTCCAGAAATTTTATAGAAGGCGGTTCCGTTACATACACTGTGGCTCATGTGTCAGGTTGAAGGCTGTTTATATGCATAGAACTTCCTTCCTTCCTTCCTTCCTTCCTTCCTTCCTTCCTTCCTTCCTTCCTTCCTTCCTTCCTTCCTTCCTTCCTTCCTTCCTTCCTTCCTTCCTTCCTTCCTTCCTTCCTTCCTTCCTTCCTTCCTTCCTTCCTTCCTTCCTTCCTTCCTTCCTTCCTTCCTTCCTTCCTTCCTTCCTTCCTTCCTTCCTTCCTTTTTTTTAATCTGAGGAGTGGTCCATCCAGCCCAGTACTATCAACTCTATCACAAGTGGGGATCGACATACACACACATTAAATCTGCCCAGCTTCAAAACATGGAAGTATGTTGGAACTGTTAATATGGCCCCATATGTCCCCATATGTCCCCGAGCATGCAGCCCCATGTAGTTCCCATATGTCCCACACGCCTGTCCCCAAGTGTGTCAGCAGAGCTGGTCCAACTTGCTGGTAACCCCCGCCCCCTCTATGATGCGGCTGGCCTCTACCAGGGCCAGGGCTTTTACGGCCCTGGCCCCGGCCTGGTGGAATGCTCTTCCTCCAGCTGTCCGGGCCCTGCGGGATCTCAATGAGTTCCGCAGGGCCTGTAAGACCGAGCTATTCCACCGGGCCTTTGGTGAGACCAGCCACTGATCTGGGTGCCCGAAACAGCTTAAGAAATATTCTGATACCCACTGTCCCCCCCCCTTTTTTTAAAGAGGAGTTTTATATAGGTGGATGCCATCTATTTTAAATATTCAAACCTACTTGGATTTGGAAATTGTATGCTGCATTTTAAATTTTTTAAACTTCTTGTTTTATTTGTTAGTTGATGTTGTGCACCGCCCTGACCCCTCCGGGGGAGGGCGGTATAAAAATGAAATAATAAAATAAATAAATAAATAAATAAATATTGCTAAATAGTGGGGATATTGATGTGAAGTCATTGGAACTAACTCAAAAAAGCGGGGGAAACACACTCTGTGGGCCAGTGGTGGGATCCAAAGATTTTAGCAACAGGTTCCCTCGCCAGCCCCCCACTCAGCAAAAGGGGAAGAGGCGTACCTAGGCAAACCTGAGCCCTGGGCAAAACTGGAGTTGGATGCCCCCCCATGGGCAGCTACCCCACTACGACCCCCCCAAATTTTTTTGCACCAGGTCATTTCTAAATCATCATCACATTATAGAAAATGCCCCAACTCACAAATCTGAACACAGCAACGGTGAAACACACAGGTTCTTTGATAGAGACTGGTGAGATAAAAGGTACAAAAGGCTGAGAATCCATGAATTGCAGTACCTGAAAGGGATTTACCCAGTTCAGGGAGTTACATTATTAGTCGCAATTGCTATATGGAACCTTCACATTCAAAGGCAGTATGAGGCGGGGAGGCGAGGACGTGGAGATGGAAAAGCGGACCCAATTAGTAACCCCCTCTCGGCACACACAAATAATTAGTAACCCACTCTCGGGAACTGGTGAGAACCTGCTGGATCCCACCTCTGCTGTGGGCTCTAGCTAGCATTTCTTGATTGATCAATATCATTTATATGGTCTTTGATCACTACAATAGCATTACTTCACCCTAATAATAAAGTGGAAAGATGAAGAGGAGAAGAGCTGGTTTTTATATTCTGCTTTATTCTACCTTTCAGGAGTCTCAAAGTGGCTTACAATCTTCTTCCCTTCCCCACACCAGACACCTTGTGAGGTAGGTGGGGCTGAGAGAGTTCTGAGAGAACTGTGACTAGGCCAAGGTCACCCAGCAGACTTCATGGGTAGGACTGGGGCAATAAACCTGGTTCACCAGATTAGAGTCTGCCACTCGTAACCACTAAGCCATGATGGCAAGACCCAGTGTGCTCAGCTTCACGTTTATTGGTTTATGACAAGTTTGATGGGGAAATCAACTGAGAAAACTATTTTACATTTGTTTTGTTTTAATGTTCTGTCATTTTCATATATTACGAGAGGGAGGTGAGATAGAGCTATGCCCTAAAGTGATTTCCCACTGACTCATGCCCTGAGGAGATTTTTCCCTACAAAGCTCTAACAGTCAATTATGCTTTGATTGAGCCACCCTTTTGTTTGTCAATATGCAAAGCAGTAGCATGAATGGGGGAATTTAGACTTTGAATGCACACTTTGCATTTTCCCACTTTTATAAATTAAATTGAACAGTAAGACCAGCCTTTAGTTCAACCAGGGCACAGACAGGAAGATTCACAGACAGGAAGATTAGCAGCTTTGTAGTGACACCAATATAAACGTTTCCTTTCTGTCAGGGGAAAAACAATAATAAACTGGCACCAGAGGCTTGCAAAGTTTAAACAAGGTATCAAAAGTTTTCATTTACTAGAAAAAAATCAGGAAGTTTTTGTGGCAAAAGATAAGATTGAAATTATATTGGCCAATTGGCCATGCTGGCAATAGTTGATGGGAATTGTAGTCCATAACATCTGGAGTGCCAAAGGTTCGCCACCACGGGCCTAGGATATCTTTTTGTCTTCTTTTTATTATTCTTTCTTCCTTCTTTTTTCTCTTCTTCCACAACAATAATATATGATCAGATTAGAAAGATGAATGTAGTATGGATTAGTCTATAAGTTTATAATTAGTTTGGGGAAATTGTTATATGCTTGTAACTGAATATATCTTGGAAGTTTGCCCCCCCCCAATGTATAACTTAAGATGTTCCTTTTATTACTATTTTTAAATTGAAAATAAATTCATCATTAAAAAAAATAACAAGCAGTAGATGATGTGGAATGCTTCAACCTTGGAGAAGCACTGCCAGTTTGAGTAGACAATACTGACTTTGACCATCCGTCTCAGAAAAAAAAAGTTAGTAAGATGGTATGTTCCTCTGCCACAGAACTCAACATGCCGCACCTTCTTTGTTGTAGAATGGTCCACCTGGGTCTGAGTGCCAACCTACCCCTGCTCACCCACCTCCATTAGTTTGAAAGTAAAAATACATGTTGACAGTCTTGTATCAAAGTCCCCTGTTCAATAAAGCGCAACTTAATGATTTTGATAAAGGCAACATGCAAAAATGAATGATAATTCTCATATTAATTCGGGACTATATTCCAATACGGAAGCATATAGTTTTCTTCACTGCTGCATCTCAACTCACCATACTAATATATATATTTTTTCTGTGACAGAGTAGAGCAGTGGTGGTGAACCTATGGCACGGGTGCCAGAGGTGGCACTCAGAGCCCTCTCTGTGGGCACGCGTGCACAGAGTTTCTCATGGAGCGGGGCGGAAAATTGCCCCCTGCACATCTAGGCTGGCCTGGGCCGCTGGGCACGACGTATAGGTAACCCTGTAAAGTACTGTTAAACCCCACTGATTTTCATGGGAAGAACTAAAGCACAATCCTTTACATGGGAGTAAGCTCAGTTGCTGGCAATGGGGCTTGCTTCTAAACCCGCCTAGGGTTGGGATTCATGCATTCGAAGTGTTGCACAGTTGCTTCAAGGCAAAGCCACCGACTACCACCAAGCTTACTCCCTTGGAGCCAACTGTTTTTTTTCTAAACTAAAACCTCAGTATTCAGGTCAAATTGCCGTGTTGGCACTTTGTGATAAATAAGTGGGTTTTGGGTTGCTGTTTGGGCACCCGGTCTCAAAAAGGTTGCCATCATTGGAGCAGAGTCTGATTTTTCATTGTCTCTCCCTGTACCCCTGTTTTTACTCCACCTTCCTCCCCCCCTAATTTCTCCCCTCCTTGTGCTGATTAGAAAAAATGGATAACTTTAAAGAGTTTGGAGGTTGGGGGTCTTTTTGGGTGGTTGCACATTTTATTTCAAGAGGAGGTCCCTGGTAGAGACATTTTTTTCCCTATCCATCCTGCTGGGGATCCCTATGACTATACGATGCAGGTGGCATTTTAATTATAGATTTAAATGATTGATGTTTTAATTAGAAACGGGTTGGCTATTAGATTGTTTTTTATTGATTGTCATTTGCATTGTGTGATGTTATTGTTGTTCGCCGCCCTGCAGTCCTGCTGCCTGGGATAGGGCAGGGAATCCATCCATCCATCAATCCATCCATCAATCACAACCTTTATTGGCATAAAAAAAATCTTATATACACTCAGGGGGCAGTTTGATGATAAACAATGGTAACTTAGCAGCGGCCTCAGAGAGGAGCTTGTCATCGTTATCTGACAAGTAGGGTTGGAGATTCGGACAGTCCAAATCCGAATTTTTACCGAATCTGCACGGATTCGGACGGATTCGGACGAGCAGGGGCCGAATCTGAGCTGTCCGAATCCTAACAGATCCGAATCCATGGGATTCGGATTACCAGCCGAATTGCGTTTTTATTTTTTGGTGTTTTGCTTCATTTTGGCCTCGTAGGGGAGACACATTTTTAACATATCAGCAACCAGCTAGGGTCATTAGAGACTGTCTCTGATGATACCCTTCCAAGTTAAGTGCGTATTGGGGCCAAAGTTGTTAAGTTATGACCCCCAAAGTGGCAGGTCCCTATCCCCCCATTCTTTTCCAATGGGAACTAAGGAGATGAGGGCTACCCTTTTGAGGGTCCATAAACTTTGGCCCCCCTGAACCAAAACTGCACTGTAATGTCTTGAGGGTATCATCAGGACAGTCTCCTCTGATGATTACACTGGAAACATTGGTACCAATACATTCTACAAATGCACCCCCTGCAGGCACCCCTTGCAGAAATTTGGCAGACCAAGATCTCTTTGTTCTGAATAAGATAAGACTTAGCTGACATTGCTGTCAATAGGGAATTTCTGAGAGCTGTGGAGTGCACATCATTTTTCATGGTAAACCCACAAAACTTTCAGGGTATCTTTTCAGGAGAGTCTCTGGATGACACCATCCAGGCCTTCTGGGGAACCTTTTACTTCAGGGGGAAGTGGGAGTATGGATCCTACCCTTTTTGGGGCCCACAGAATTAAACCCCCTGAAGCAAAATTCCCCAAACCTGGATGGTGTCATCCAGAGACTCTCCTGAAGATACCCTGAAAGCTCTTTGTGACCATACCTTTCCAGAAATGTGCACCTCACAGCCTCTCTACCAGAAATTCCCCATTGACAGGCAATACAGCTAAGTCACCTGCAGAACAAAGAATCTGTGGGCAAAATTTCTGGGGGGGCCTGCAGGGGATGCATTTTGAGATGTATTGGCACCTCAAATTATCAGGGTATCATCAGGTGACTGTCCTGATAGTTGCCCACCAAGTTTGGTGCAGCTTGGTTCAGGTATGGACCCCTCAAAAGGGGTGAACATATCCCCCATTGTTTCCAAGGGGGGGTGATAGGGGATGGGGGGCTACACCTTTGAGAGAGTCCATAACTTTGGTCTTCCCTGAACCAAACTGCACCAAACTTTGGGGTGTCATCAGGACAGTCTCCTGATGTTACCCTGAAAGTTTGGTGTCACTAGCTTTAAAAATGCTGGTTTGCGTGTTTCACCGCTCACTCACTCCAGCAGGCTTTCATATAGTGCAGGAGCGTGTGAAACATGAAAACCGGAATTTCTTAAAGTTAGTGGCACTGAATTTCAGGGTATCATCAGGAGACTGTCCTGATGACACCCCCAAGTTTGGTGCAGTTTGGTTCAGGGGCAAAGTTATGGACCCCTCAAAGGGGCCTCTATCCCCATTGTTTCCAATGAGAGCTAAGGAGATGGTGGCTACCATTTTGAGGTGTGGTCCATAACTTTGGCCCCCCCTAAACCGTAAACTGCACCAAGCGTTGGGGTGTCATCAGACAGTCTCCTGGATGACAAATACCCCTGATATTTTTTGGTGCTGATATGTTCGTAAAAATGCGCCTCTGCAGGCAACTTCAAAAATTTGCCCAAGGTTCTTTTTTCTGCAGTGACTTCTGCATTGCTGTCAATGGGGAATTTCTGGTGGAGGGCTGTGGGGTGCACATTTATCAAGGTACAGTCACAAAATGTTCAGGGTATCTTCAGGAGAGTGTCTTTGGATGACACCATCCAGGTTTGAGGAACTTTGCTTATGGGGCAGTGGGAGATGGACTCCCTACCCATAACATTTCGCTGAACCCCTTTGAAGCAACCGTCACCAAACCTGATGATGGTGTCATGAAAGAGACTCCTCCTGAAGACACCCCTGAAAGCCTTTTGTGGGTTTACCATGAGAAATGTCGCACTCCATTGCAGCCCCTCCCAGCACAGAAATTCTCCTATTGGCTGCAGCAATGGAAGCCAGCCAGCCAACCGCTACAGAGCACACAGAATCTGGGGAAATTTCTTTTGGTGACGGTGAGGGGTGCAGTTTTAGAGTTACTGTCACCAAATTTTCAGATTATAAATGTACTGTCCCTATGATAGCCTCTCTTAAAGTTTGGTGAAGTTTGGTTCAGGGGTCCAACGTTATGGACCTTCAAAAGTGTAGCCCCCATCTCCTGTTAGCTTCCATTGGAAACAATGGGGGATGGGGCACCCCTTTTGAGGGTCAATAACTTTGCCCCCCCCTGAACCAAACTGCACCAAACTTGGGGAGAATCATCAGGACAGTCTCCAGATGATATCCTGAAATTTTAGTGCTGCTAGCTTTAAAAGTGCACCATCTGCAGGCCAAAACGTGTAAAAACACCAAAAATTCAAAAAATAAATAAAACGGACCCGAATTTTTCGGATTTACCCGAATTTTCGGGTATATCCGAATTGGCTATGATTCAGATTCGGGCATACAAATCATTTCATGCCCCAAAATACCCAAATCCGAATTTTACCGAATTTTTTTAGTATTGACCAACCCTACTGACAAGTGGACAATTTTTGATTATCAGATAAACCAGGTCTGTTAGCCAATAGCGGATTCAGCAAATTGGTTCTTACAGTTGTATAAAAAAAGGCAATATAGCAACATATGGCGAACGGCTTCTGTACAGGTTGTGGTGGGTTTTCCAGGCTGTGTGTGGCCGTGGTCTGGTGGATCTTGTTCCTAATGTTTCACCTGCATCTGCGGCTGGCATCTTCAGAGGTGTATCACAGAGGTTTCCGTACACTTCGTAACTCATGCACATACCCTTTCGGCAAGACAGTATAAATCCAAAATAAAGTAAAGATTCGGGGTATGGCAGCTTCATGTATGTGTGTCCATGTGTGTGTCCTTCCTCATTCCAAACTTATAAATAGAAGGGTGTTGCTTTTGGAAAGAGGGGGAAAGCAAATTCCCCTGCAATGGCTCACCTCTTTCCTCCAGAATCGGACCCAGCAAGTGAGGTTAGGGGATGCGGCTTCTCAATGGTGCCCACTTCATTGTGGGGTACCACAGGGGGCCCTGTTGTCCTCTCTGTTATTTATCATCTACATGTGACCCCTTGCTCAGCTGGTGTGGAGTTTTGGGCTGATCTGTCATCAGTACACTGATGACACGCAGCTCATTCTGTTGATGGAGGAGAAACCGACTCCTCCCCTCCCCCCGTGGCTCCCCAGCATTGCTTGGAGGCAGTCGCTGGTTGGTTGCGGCAAAGCAGGATAAAACTCAATCCATCGAAGACAGAGGTCCTGTGGGTGGGTCACAAAATGGGGGGGAGAGGGGTTTCAGCTGCCGTTGCTGGAGGGGGCTTCTCTATCATTAGCTCTCTCAGTCCGGAGCCTGGGGGTTTGTCTGGATTTGCTTCTCTCCATGGAGACCCAGGTTGCCCGGACAGTTCAGGTGACATTTTCCCATCTGCGTCAAGCACGTTTGCTGGCCTGTAACCTCTCCCGGACTGACCTGGCCACAGTGGTCCATGCGACAATCACCTCCAGTGTAGACTATTACAACTCGCTCTATGCGAACCTTCCCTTGTGGTTGATCCGGAAGTTGAAGTTGGTCAGAATGCAGTGGCGCGACTTTTTACGGGTAGTTCATCTTGAGATCACATCTCGTCCGTGCTGTGCCACCTGCACTGGCTTCTGCTAGAATTCCAAATCATCTTCAAGGTGTTGGTTCTAACCTTTAAGGCACTCTGCAGCCTGGGGACTTCATATCTTAAGGACCATCTGTCCCCATCTGTCCCTGTTTGACCTCTGTGTTCAGCGGAGGCCAATTTGCTGGTGGTCCCGGGCCCCTCCATGATACGGCTGGCTTCTACTGGGCCAGGGACTATAGTGCCCTGGCCCCAACCTGGTGGAACACTCTCCCCCCAGCCATCCGGGCCCTGTGGGACCATATTCCACCTTGGGGGATTGTCCATATTATGCTGACCACCCTATGAGTTTGTCATTGTTTATGTTATCAACTGATTTTAAGATGGAGGTTGAAGCTTTTATTGATTGTACACTGCCCAGAGCCCTTTGGGGATGGGGTGGTAGATAGATAGATAGATAGATAGATAGATAGATAGATAGATAGATAGATAGATAGATAGATAGATAGATAGATAGATAGATAGGGAGATAGGGAGATAGATAGATAGATAGATAGATAGATAGATAGATAGATAGATAGATAGATAGATAGATAGATAGATAGATAGATAGATAGATAGATAGATAGATAGATAGATAGATAGATAGATAGATAGATGATAGATAGATAGATAGATAGATAGATAGATAGATAGATAGATAGATAGATAGATAGATAGATAGATGATAGATAGATAGATAGATAGATAGATAGATAGATGATAGATAGATAGATAGATAGATAGATAGATAGATAGATAGATAGATAGATAGATAGATAGATAGATAGATAGATAGATAGATAGATAGATAGATAGATAGATAGATAGATAAACCCCTCACTGATGTTTGTGCTGGTCTCCAATCTCACTTGTAAAGCTAATTCGGGTGTCACAGTTCCAGTTGTATGCACAGAGATACACATGTGTCCATAAGAACAGAAGAAGAGCTATGTTGGATCCAACCAAAAGCACATCTAGTCCAATGGATGGATGGATGGATGGATGGATGGATGGATGGATGGATGGATGGATGGATGGATGGATGGATGGATGGATGGATGGATGGATGGATGGATGGATGGATGGATGGATGGATGGATGGATGGATGGATGGATGGATGGATGGATGGATGGATGGATGGATGGATGGATGGATGGATGGATGGATGGATGAACTGTTCATGCCTGTTTCATGTTCTGATTGAGGTCTGAGATGGATAAGTCTACCCTTGCTGTGGTGTTCTCCCTGGGAGCAAATGAAAGCTCTTGATGACTGTTGGTCCTCTAGTTTTCTGTATGACCTAACCAGTTGTGGAATTCAAATAATGTAACAACCGGTTCTGGTGGTAAGAATTCAAATAATTTAACAACTGATTGTTTACAAGCACCATTTCAACAACCAGTTTTGCCACAGTGGTGCAAACCTGCTGAATCCCACCACTGGACCTAACTATATGAAACCGTCTTGTTCAGTACAATAATTTGGCTGTTTGGTTCAGTATTGTCTGGTCAGATTACACAGGAACAAACAAAATTTCTTTGAAGGATCTTTGAAGCTTTCTGACAGCCATATTATCTCCTACTTCAAACAACAACAACTCAGAATGGACTGTTGCTTTCACAATTGTTTTGTAACTGATGTGTGCTGTTTTGACTGTTTAATGACTACTTAACTTCTCTATGACAAATTAACTTCTCGGTGACAAGTGATGTGTGATTTGCCCTTTTTTCGTCTTCAATTTTTCTCCTCCAATTATTTCCATTGTTCAAATCTCAGCTTTTAAGCCTTAGCTGTCAGAAGACAAGATCATCATTTAAAAATATATTTTGTCTTTGAAGATTGAAGTGTATGAATTCAGTTTGCTTTGGTTAACAGAGCTCTGAAATACTCTTTCTGGTTGTAATATTCACTCATGGGGAAGTAGTACACTATTCACAGCTATCTCTGCTCTTCCAAACAGAACTTGACCAAAGAGGGGTCACCTTCTTAGAGGTTCCATACTGAACAAAGTTGTGTGTTTTTGTGTCTGTGTGTGTAGAGTGCCATCAAGTCACATCCAACTTACGATTACCTCAGCAAGGGGATTTCCAGGCAAGATGAAGAAGAAGAGTTTGGATTTATATCCCCCCTTTTTCTCCTGCAGGAGATTCAAAGGGGCTTACAATCTCCGTGCCCTTCCCCCCTCACAAAACAGACTATACCACTTCAGTCTGAAGATGTGTAATTAAGAACATAAGGAAGAGCCTGCTGGATCAGACCAGAAACCATCTAGTCCAGCACTCTGCTACTCGCAGTGGCCCACCAGGTGCCTTTGGGAGCTCACATGCAGGAGGTGAAAGCAATGGGCTGCTGCTGCTCCCGAGCACCTGGTCTGCTAAGGTCTGCTTTAATTCCCTTTAAAAAACACCTTCCACTACATTAATAATTCCTGATAAATGTAACTCCAACACAGTGTGTAAGGAGCTAGTCTAGACTCTTTCCCCCTCGTGGGCTATTTTTCAATAATTATTTGCAAGGAGTTTTGTGTAGGAAATATTAAACATTATGATTCTGAAAGGCCTGTGAGACAGAGCTGTTTCACCCAGCTTATGGTCGAGGTGGCTACAGGGATACCACCTGGGGGCCTCCCTAGTGGTCCCCTCAGTGGAGTTTTAGCAGGGTCCCTTCAGTCTTGTCTTTTTAAAAACAGGATTGGGTAGGGTTATTGATTGTAAAAGATATTAGCGCCATTTTGGTTTCTTGGTTTCCATTCAAAGGTGTGTGTAAACTGTCAAATGTTTCAAAATGGATGGTTTTAATTGTGATCTTGTAAGCCGCCTTAAGCCTGCAAAGAACTCAAGATGGCCCAGAAATGAATGTAAGTAAGTAAGTAAGTAAGTAAGTAAGTAAGGAAGGAAGGAAGGAAGGAAGGAAGGAAGGAAGGAAGGAAGGAAGGAAGGAAGGATTAATTAATTAATTAATAATTAATTACTCACTAATTAATTAATCATTCACTACCACCGGTTTACTAATTGACCATTAATTAATTAATTAATTCACTATTCTATTACTCACCACTACTAATTCACTAATTAATTCAATAACACTCACTAATTAATTAATAAGGTCCTCCCCCTTGCAGGCAGACTTCAGACAGATTTTTTTCCTGTCTCCTCAGAATTTCACCACCCCATTCCAGTGGAGATAGAATCATAGAGTTGGAGGGGACCACAAAGGTCATCCAGGCCAACCCCCTGCCATACAGGAATACACAGTCAAAGCAGTCCTGACAAATGGCCATATAGCCTCCTTTTAAAAACCTCCAAAGAAGAAGACTCCACCACCTGCTGAGGCAGCACATTGCACTGTAGAACAGCCCTTGCTGGCGGGAAATTCTTTCTGTTTGGATAGAATCTCTTTTTCCTGCATCTTGAACCCATCACTCCTGGTCCTAGTCCCTGTAGCAGCAAAAAACAAGCTTGCTCCGTCACCAACATGACATCCCTTCCCATATCTAAATATGGCTATCATGTCACCTCTGAATCTTCACTTCACCAAGCTAAACATCCCCAGCTCCCTAAGTCTCTCCTCGTAGGGCATGGATTCCAGACCTTTGGCCATTTTGGTCGCCCTCCTCTGAACCCGTTCCAGCTTGTCAATATCCTTCTTGAATTGTGGTGCCCAGAACTGAACACAGTATTCCAGGTGAAGTCTGACCAATGCAGAACAGATGGAGCTGAACCAATGTTGTTGTTGTTTTTTAAAATATTGCAGACAAAACATTTTAGGGTTGCCAACCTACAGGCAGGGGCTGGAGATTTGCTATTACAACTGATTTCCACACTACAGAGACCAGTGTCCCTGGAGAAAAATGGCTGCTTTGGAGAGAGGACCGTATGGCATTATACTCTGCTGAGGTCCCTCCCTTTCCCAAACCCGACTCTCACCTCATTTGCTCTCAAAATCTCCTGGTGTTTCCAGTGGTGGGATCCAAAAATTTTAGTAACAGGTTCCAATGGTGGTGCGATTCAAACTGTGGCGTAGCACCAATTGGGCTGGGCGGGGCACGATGGGAGCTTGGCTGGGGATTCCAGGGGCGGGCATTGCTGGGCAAGGCTGTAGCAAGGATGAAGCCGCTGCGCCGGTCCTTGGGTGGGAAACGAATGCACGCAGGTGCAGGCTGCCACACACGCCGGTGCACCTCCTGCTAGACTGCTTCAAGTTCTGTGCATTACTGCTGAGAGGGGGGACGTAACTAAGGCAAAAATCACGTGGCAAAATCACCCATTAGTTACCCCCTCTCGGCACACACAAATAATTAGTAACCTACTCTCAGGAACCTGAGAGAACTTGATGGATCCCGGTGTTTCCCATTCCAGGCAACCCTATTTGTAATCTAGATCCCATTTCTTTGGATGCATCACACATCTTCCATGGAGGGCACATCTGACCCTTAGCAGGTGGCCCTTAAATTTTTCAACCACCTCACAGAATAACCCAAAGGAAACCACACAAGGTAACTTTAGGCTGAGGAGTGTTGGATTTGATATCCTTGCATGCATGCAGCAGAAGCAGCATGGAATTCTGGGAGTTCTCTACGAACATTCTAAAAATGACAGCTGGAAACAGTTAACTGTCTCTGCAGAGGAAAGATGTTGTATTGTATTGTATTGTATTGTATTGTATTGTATTGTATTGTATTCCCCCCCCCCCACCCCCCAGTCCCCCTCCCACACCCCCCCTCCCCCCCCAACCCCCCCCCCCCCCTCCCCCCCCCCCCCCCCCCCTCCCCACCCCCCCCCCCCCCCCCCCCCCCCCCCCCCCCCCCCCCCCCCCCCCCTCCCCTCCCTCCCCCCCCCCCCGCCCACCTCCCCCCCCCCCATCCCCCCCCCCCCCCCCCCCCCCCTCCCCCCCCCCTCCCCCCCCCCCCCCCCCCCCCCCCCCCCACCCCCCCCCCCCCCCACCCCCCCCCCCCCCCTCCCCCCCCCCCCCCCACCCCCCCCCCCCCCCACCCCCCCCCCCCCCCACCCCCCCCCCCCCCCACCCCCCCCCCCCCCCACCCCCCCCCCCCCCCACCCCCCCCCCCCCCCACCCCCCCCCCCCCCCACCCCCCCCCCCCCCCACCCCCCCCCCCCCCCACCCCCCCCCCCCCCCACCCCCCCCCCCCCCCACCCCCCCCCCCCCCCACCCCCCCCCCCCCCCACCCCCCCCCCCCCCCACCCCCCCCCCCCCCCACCCCCCCCCCCCCCCACCCCCCCCCCCCCCCACCCCCCCCCCCCCCCACCCCCCCCCCCCCCCACCCCCCCCCCCCCCCACCCCCCCCCCCCCCCACCCCCCCCCCCCCCCACCCCCCCCCCCCCCCACCCCCCCCCCCCCCCACCCCCCCCCCCCCCCACCCCCCCCCCCCCCCACCCCCCCCCCCCCCCACCCCCCCCCCCCCCCACCCCCCCCCCCCCCCACCCCCCCCCCCCCCCACCCCCCCCCCCCCCCACCCCCCCCCCCCCCCACCCCCCCCCCCCCCCACCCCCCCCCCCCCCCACCCCCCCCCCCCCCCACCCCCCCCCCCCCCCACCCCCCCCCCCCCCCACCCCCCCCCCCCCCCACCCCCCCCCCCCCCCACCCCCCCCCCCCCCCACCCCCCCCCCCCCCCACCCCCCCCCCCCCCCACCCCCCCCCCCCCCCACCCCCCCCCCCCCCCACCCCCCCCCCCCCCCACCCCCCCCCCCCCCCACCCCCCCCCCCCCCCACCCCCCCCCCCCCCCACCCCCCCCCCCCCCCACCCCCCCCCCCCCCCACCCCCCCCCCCCCCCACCCCCCCCCCCCCCCACCCCCCCCCCCCCCCACCCCCCCCCCCCCCCACCCCCCCCCCCCCCCACCCCCCCCCCCCCCCACCCCCCCCCCCCCCCACCCCCCCCCCCCCCCACCCCCCCCCCCCCCCACCCCCCCCCCCCCCCACCCCCCCCCCCCCCCACCCCCCCCCCCCCCCACCCCCCCCCCCCCCCACCCCCCCCCCCCCCCACCCCCCCCCCCCCCCACCCCCCCCCCCCCCCACCCCCCCCCCCCCCCACCCCCCCCCCCCCCCACCCCCCCCCCCCCCCACCCCCCCCCCCCCCCACCCCCCCCCCCCCCCACCCCCCCCCCCCCCCACCCCCCCCCCCCCCCACCCCCCCCCCCCCCCACCCCCCCCCCCCCCCACCCCCCCCCCCCCCCACCCCCCCCCCCCCCCACCCCCCCCCCCCCCCACCCCCCCCCCCCCCCACCCCCCCCCCCCCCCACCCCCCCCCCCCCCCACCCCCCCCCCCCCCCACCCCCCCCCCCCCCCACCCCCCCCCCCCCCCACCCCCCCCCCCCCCCACCCCCCCCCCCCCCCACCCCCCCCCCCCCCCACCCCCCCCCCCCCCCACCCCCCCCCCCCCCCACCCCCCCCCCCCCCCACCCCCCCCCCCCCCCACCCCCCCCCCCCCCCACCCCCCCCCCCCCCCACCCCCCCCCCCCCCCACCCCCCCCCCCCCCCACCCCCCCCCCCCCCCACCCCCCCCCCCCCCCACCCCCCCCCCCCCCCACCCCCCCCCCCCCCCACCCCCCCCCCCCCCCACCCCCCCCCCCCCCCACCCCCCCCCCCCCCCACCCCCCCCCCCCCCCACCCCCCCCCCCCCCCACCCCCCCCCCCCCCCACCCCCCCCCCCCCCCACCCCCCCCCCCCCCCACCCCCCCCCCCCCCCACCCCCCCCCCCCCCCACCCCCCCCCCCCCCCACCCCCCCCCCCCCCCACCCCCCCCCCCCCCCACCCCCCCCCCCCCCCACCCCCCCCCCCCCCCACCCCCCCCCCCCCCCACCCCCCCCCCCCCCCACCCCCCCCCCCCCCCACCCCCCCCCCCCCCCACCCCCCCCCCCCCCCACCCCCCCCCCCCCCCACCCCCCCCCCCCCCCACCCCCCCCCCCCCCCACCCCCCCCCCCCCCCACCCCCCCCCCCCCCCACCCCCCCCCCCCCCCACCCCCCCCCCCCCCCACCCCCCCCCCCCCCCACCCCCCCCCCCCCCCACCCCCCCCCCCCCCCACCCCCCCCCCCCCCCACCCCCCCCCCCCCCCACCCCCCCCCCCCCCCACCCCCCCCCCCCCCCACCCCCCCCCCCCCCCACCCCCCCCCCCCCCCACCCCCCCCCCCCCCCACCCCCCCCCCCCCCCACCCCCCCCCCCCCCCACCCCCCCCCCCCCCCACCCCCCCCCCCCCCCACCCCCCCCCCCCCCCACCCCCCCCCCCCCCCACCCCCCCCCCCCCCCACCCCCCCCCCCCCCCACCCCCCCCCCCCCCCACCCCCCCCCCCCCCCACCCCCCCCCCCCCCCACCCCCCCCCCCCCCCACCCCCCCCCCCCCCCACCCCCCCCCCCCCCCACCCCCCCCCCCCCCCACCCCCCCCCCCCCCCACCCCCCCCCCCCCCCACCCCCCCCCCCCCCCACCCCCCCCCCCCCCCACCCCCCCCCCCCCCCACCCCCCCCCCCCCCCACCCCCCCCCCCCCCCACCCCCCCCCCCCCCCACCCCCCCCCCCCCCCACCCCCCCCCCCCCCCACCCCCCCCCCCCCCCACCCCCCCCCCCCCCCACCCCCCCCCCCCCCCACCCCCCCCCCCCCCCACCCCCCCCCCCCCCCACCCCCCCCCCCCCCCACCCCCCCCCCCCCCCACCCCCCCCCCCCCCCACCCCCCCCCCCCCCCACCCCCCCCCCCCCCCACCCCCCCCCCCCCCCACCCCCCCCCCCCCCCACCCCCCCCCCCCCCCACCCCCCCCCCCCCCCACCCCCCCCCCCCCCCACCCCCCCCCCCCCCCACCCCCCCCCCCCCCCACCCCCCCCCCCCCCCACCCCCCCCCCCCCCCACCCCCCCCCCCCCCCACCCCCCCCCCCCCCCACCCCCCCCCCCCCCCACCCCCCCCCCCCCCCACCCCCCCCCCCCCCCACCCCCCCCCCCCCCCACCCCCCCCCCCCCCCACCCCCCCCCCCCCCCACCCCCCCCCCCCCCCACCCCCCCCCCCCCCCACCCCCCCCCCCCCCCACCCCCCCCCCCCCCCACCCCCCCCCCCCCCCACCCCCCCCCCCCCCCACCCCCCCCCCCCCCCACCCCCCCCCCCCCCCACCCCCCCCCCCCCCCACCCCCCCCCCCCCCCACCCCCCCCCCCCCCCACCCCCCCCCCCCCCCACCCCCCCCCCCCCCCACCCCCCCCCCCCCCCACCCCCCCCCCCCCCCACCCCCCCCCCCCCCCACCCCCCCCCCCCCCCACCCCCCCCCCCCCCCACCCCCCCCCCCCCCCACCCCCCCCCCCCCCCACCCCCCCCCCCCCCCACCCCCCCCCCCCCCCACCCCCCCCCCCCCCCACCCCCCCCCCCCCCCACCCCCCCCCCCCCCCACCCCCCCCCCCCCCCACCCCCCCCCCCCCCCACCCCCCCCCCCCCCCACCCCCCCCCCCCCCCACCCCCCCCCCCCCCCACCCCCCCCCCCCCCCACCCCCCCCCCCCCCCACCCCCCCCCCCCCCCACCCCCCCCCCCCCCCACCCCCCCCCCCCCCCACCCCCCCCCCCCCCCACCCCCCCCCCCCCCCACCCCCCCCCCCCCCCACCCCCCCCCCCCCCCACCCCCCCCCCCCCCCACCCCCCCCCCCCCCCACCCCCCCCCCCCCCCACCCCCCCCCCCCCCCACCCCCCCCCCCCCCCACCCCCCCCCCCCCCCACCCCCCCCCCCCCCCACCCCCCCCCCCCCCCACCCCCCCCCCCCCCCACCCCCCCCCCCCCCCACCCCCCCCCCCCCCCACCCCCCCCCCCCCCCACCCCCCCCCCCCCCCACCCCCCCCCCCCCCCACCCCCCCCCCCCCCCACCCCCCCCCCCCCCCACCCCCCCCCCCCCCCACCCCCCCCCCCCCCCACCCCCCCCCCCCCCCACCCCCCCCCCCCCCCACCCCCCCCCCCCCCCACCCCCCCCCCCCCCCACCCCCCCCCCCCCCCACCCCCCCCCCCCCCCACCCCCCCCCCCCCCCACCCCCCCCCCCCCCCACCCCCCCCCCCCCCCACCCCCCCCCCCCCCCACCCCCCCCCCCCCCCACCCCCCCCCCCCCCCACCCCCCCCCCCCCCCACCCCCCCCCCCCCCCACCCCCCCCCCCCCCCACCCCCCCCCCCCCCCACCCCCCCCCCCCCCCACCCCCCCCCCCCCCCACCCCCCCCCCCCCCCACCCCCCCCCCCCCCCACCCCCCCCCCCCCCCACCCCCCCCCCCCCCCACCCCCCCCCCCCCCCACCCCCCCCCCCCCCCACCCCCCCCCCCCCCCACCCCCCCCCCCCCCCACCCCCCCCCCCCCCCACCCCCCCCCCCCCCCACCCCCCCCCCCCCCCACCCCCCCCCCCCCCCACCCCCCCCCCCCCCCACCCCCCCCCCCCCCCACCCCCCCCCCCCCCCACCCCCCCCCCCCCCCACCCCCCCCCCCCCCCACCCCCCCCCCCCCCCACCCCCCCCCCCCCCCACCCCCCCCCCCCCCCACCCCCCCCCCCCCCCACCCCCCCCCCCCCCCACCCCCCCCCCCCCCCACCCCCCCCCCCCCCCACCCCCCCCCCCCCCCACCCCCCCCCCCCCCCACCCCCCCCCCCCCCCACCCCCCCCCCCCCCCACCCCCCCCCCCCCCCACCCCCCCCCCCCCCCACCCCCCCCCCCCCCCACCCCCCCCCCCCCCCACCCCCCCCCCCCCCCACCCCCCCCCCCCCCCACCCCCCCCCCCCCCCACCCCCCCCCCCCCCCACCCCCCCCCCCCCCCACCCCCCCCCCCCCCCACCCCCCCCCCCCCCCACCCCCCCCCCCCCCCACCCCCCCCCCCCCCCACCCCCCCCCCCCCCCACCCCCCCCCCCCCCCACCCCCCCCCCCCCCCACCCCCCCCCCCCCCCACCCCCCCCCCCCCCCACCCCCCCCCCCCCCCACCCCCCCCCCCCCCCACCCCCCCCCCCCCCCACCCCCCCCCCCCCCCACCCCCCCCCCCCCCCACCCCCCCCCCCCCCCACCCCCCCCCCCCCCCACCCCCCCCCCCCCCCACCCCCCCCCCCCCCCACCCCCCCCCCCCCCCACCCCCCCCCCCCCCCACCCCCCCCCCCCCCCACCCCCCCCCCCCCCCACCCCCCCCCCCCCCCACCCCCCCCCCCCCCCACCCCCCCCCCCCCCCACCCCCCCCCCCCCCCACCCCCCCCCCCCCCCACCCCCCCCCCCCCCCACCCCCCCCCCCCCCCACCCCCCCCCCCCCCCACCCCCCCCCCCCCCCACCCCCCCCCCCCCCCACCCCCCCCCCCCCCCACCCCCCCCCCCCCCCACCCCCCCCCCCCCCCACCCCCCCCCCCCCCCACCCCCCCCCCCCCCCACCCCCCCCCCCCCCCACCCCCCCCCCCCCCCACCCCCCCCCCCCCCCACCCCCCCCCCCCCCCACCCCCCCCCCCCCCCACCCCCCCCCCCCCCCACCCCCCCCCCCCCCCACCCCCCCCCCCCCCCACCCCCCCCCCCCCCCACCCCCCCCCCCCCCCACCCCCCCCCCCCCCCACCCCCCCCCCCCCCCACCCCCCCCCCCCCCCACCCCCCCCCCCCCCCACCCCCCCCCCCCCCCACCCCCCCCCCCCCCCACCCCCCCCCCCCCCCACCCCCCCCCCCCCCCACCCCCCCCCCCCCCCACCCCCCCCCCCCCCCACCCCCCCCCCCCCCCACCCCCCCCCCCCCCCACCCCCCCCCCCCCCCACCCCCCCCCCCCCCCACCCCCCCCCCCCCCCACCCCCCCCCCCCCCCACCCCCCCCCCCCCCCACCCCCCCCCCCCCCCACCCCCCCCCCCCCCCACCCCCCCCCCCCCCCACCCCCCCCCCCCCCCACCCCCCCCCCCCCCCACCCCCCCCCCCCCCCACCCCCCCCCCCCCCCACCCCCCCCCCCCCCCACCCCCCCCCCCCCCCACCCCCCCCCCCCCCCACCCCCCCCCCCCCCCACCCCCCCCCCCCCCCACCCCCCCCCCCCCCCACCCCCCCCCCCCCCCACCCCCCCCCCCCCCCACCCCCCCCCCCCCCCACCCCCCCCCCCCCCCACCCCCCCCCCCCCCCACCCCCCCCCCCCCCCACCCCCCCCCCCCCCCACCCCCCCCCCCCCCCACCCCCCCCCCCCCCCACCCCCCCCCCCCCCCACCCCCCCCCCCCCCCACCCCCCCCCCCCCCCACCCCCCCCCCCCCCCACCCCCCCCCCCCCCCACCCCCCCCCCCCCCCACCCCCCCCCCCCCCCACCCCCCCCCCCCCCCACCCCCCCCCCCCCCCACCCCCCCCCCCCCCCACCCCCCCCCCCCCCCACCCCCCCCCCCCCCCACCCCCCCCCCCCCCCACCCCCCCCCCCCCCCACCCCCCCCCCCCCCCACCCCCCCCCCCCCCCACCCCCCCCCCCCCCCACCCCCCCCCCCCCCCACCCCCCCCCCCCCCCACCCCCCCCCCCCCCCACCCCCCCCCCCCCCCACCCCCCCCCCCCCCCACCCCCCCCCCCCCCCACCCCCCCCCCCCCCCACCCCCCCCCCCCCCCACCCCCCCCCCCCCCCACCCCCCCCCCCCCCCACCCCCCCCCCCCCCCACCCCCCCCCCCCCCCACCCCCCCCCCCCCCCACCCCCCCCCCCCCCCACCCCCCCCCCCCCCCACCCCCCCCCCCCCCCACCCCCCCCCCCCCCCACCCCCCCCCCCCCCCACCCCCCCCCCCCCCCACCCCCCCCCCCCCCCACCCCCCCCCCCCCCCACCCCCCCCCCCCCCCACCCCCCCCCCCCCCCACCCCCCCCCCCCCCCACCCCCCCCCCCCCCCACCCCCCCCCCCCCCCACCCCCCCCCCCCCCCACCCCCCCCCCCCCCCACCCCCCCCCCCCCCCACCCCCCCCCCCCCCCACCCCCCCCCCCCCCCACCCCCCCCCCCCCCCACCCCCCCCCCCCCCCACCCCCCCCCCCCCCCACCCCCCCCCCCCCCCACCCCCCCCCCCCCCCACCCCCCCCCCCCCCCACCCCCCCCCCCCCCCACCCCCCCCCCCCCCCACCCCCCCCCCCCCCCACCCCCCCCCCCCCCCACCCCCCCCCCCCCCCACCCCCCCCCCCCCCCACCCCCCCCCCCCCCCACCCCCCCCCCCCCCCACCCCCCCCCCCCCCCACCCCCCCCCCCCCCCACCCCCCCCCCCCCCCACCCCCCCCCCCCCCCACCCCCCCCCCCCCCCACCCCCCCCCCCCCCCACCCCCCCCCCCCCCCACCCCCCCCCCCCCCCACCCCCCCCCCCCCCCACCCCCCCCCCCCCCCACCCCCCCCCCCCCCCACCCCCCCCCCCCCCCACCCCCCCCCCCCCCCACCCCCCCCCCCCCCCACCCCCCCCCCCCCCCACCCCCCCCCCCCCCCACCCCCCCCCCCCCCCACCCCCCCCCCCCCCCACCCCCCCCCCCCCCCACCCCCCCCCCCCCCCACCCCCCCCCCCCCCCACCCCCCCCCCCCCCCACCCCCCCCCCCCCCCACCCCCCCCCCCCCCCACCCCCCCCCCCCCCCACCCCCCCCCCCCCCCACCCCCCCCCCCCCCCACCCCCCCCCCCCCCCACCCCCCCCCCCCCCCACCCCCCCCCCCCCCCACCCCCCCCCCCCCCCACCCCCCCCCCCCCCCACCCCCCCCCCCCCCCACCCCCCCCCCCCCCCACCCCCCCCCCCCCCCACCCCCCCCCCCCCCCACCCCCCCCCCCCCCCACCCCCCCCCCCCCCCACCCCCCCCCCCCCCCACCCCCCCCCCCCCCCACCCCCCCCCCCCCCCACCCCCCCCCCCCCCCACCCCCCCCCCCCCCCACCCCCCCCCCCCCCCACCCCCCCCCCCCCCCACCCCCCCCCCCCCCCACCCCCCCCCCCCCCCACCCCCCCCCCCCCCCACCCCCCCCCCCCCCCACCCCCCCCCCCCCCCACCCCCCCCCCCCCCCACCCCCCCCCCCCCCCACCCCCCCCCCCCCCCACCCCCCCCCCCCCCCACCCCCCCCCCCCCCCACCCCCCCCCCCCCCCACCCCCCCCCCCCCCCACCCCCCCCCCCCCCCACCCCCCCCCCCCCCCACCCCCCCCCCCCCCCACCCCCCCCCCCCCCCACCCCCCCCCCCCCCCACCCCCCCCCCCCCCCACCCCCCCCCCCCCCCACCCCCCCCCCCCCCCACCCCCCCCCCCCCCCACCCCCCCCCCCCCCCACCCCCCCCCCCCCCCACCCCCCCCCCCCCCCACCCCCCCCCCCCCCCACCCCCCCCCCCCCCCACCCCCCCCCCCCCCCACCCCCCCCCCCCCCCACCCCCCCCCCCCCCCACCCCCCCCCCCCCCCACCCCCCCCCCCCCCCACCCCCCCCCCCCCCCACCCCCCCCCCCCCCCACCCCCCCCCCCCCCCACCCCCCCCCCCCCCCACCCCCCCCCCCCCCCACCCCCCCCCCCCCCCACCCCCCCCCCCCCCCACCCCCCCCCCCCCCCACCCCCCCCCCCCCCCACCCCCCCCCCCCCCCACCCCCCCCCCCCCCCACCCCCCCCCCCCCCCACCCCCCCCCCCCCCCACCCCCCCCCCCCCCCACCCCCCCCCCCCCCCACCCCCCCCCCCCCCCACCCCCCCCCCCCCCCACCCCCCCCCCCCCCCACCCCCCCCCCCCCCCACCCCCCCCCCCCCCCACCCCCCCCCCCCCCCACCCCCCCCCCCCCCCACCCCCCCCCCCCCCCACCCCCCCCCCCCCCCACCCCCCCCCCCCCCCACCCCCCCCCCCCCCCACCCCCCCCCCCCCCCACCCCCCCCCCCCCCCACCCCCCCCCCCCCCCACCCCCCCCCCCCCCCACCCCCCCCCCCCCCCACCCCCCCCCCCCCCCACCCCCCCCCCCCCCCACCCCCCCCCCCCCCCACCCCCCCCCCCCCCCACCCCCCCCCCCCCCCACCCCCCCCCCCCCCCACCCCCCCCCCCCCCCACCCCCCCCCCCCCCCACCCCCCCCCCCCCCCACCCCCCCCCCCCCCCACCCCCCCCCCCCCCCACCCCCCCCCCCCCCCACCCCCCCCCCCCCCCACCCCCCCCCCCCCCCACCCCCCCCCCCCCCCACCCCCCCCCCCCCCCACCCCCCCCCCCCCCCACCCCCCCCCCCCCCCACCCCCCCCCCCCCCCACCCCCCCCCCCCCCCACCCCCCCCCCCCCCCACCCCCCCCCCCCCCCACCCCCCCCCCCCCCCACCCCCCCCCCCCCCCACCCCCCCCCCCCCCCACCCCCCCCCCCCCCCACCCCCCCCCCCCCCCACCCCCCCCCCCCCCCACCCCCCCCCCCCCCCACCCCCCCCCCCCCCCACCCCCCCCCCCCCCCACCCCCCCCCCCCCCCACCCCCCCCCCCCCCCACCCCCCCCCCCCCCCACCCCCCCCCCCCCCCACCCCCCCCCCCCCCCACCCCCCCCCCCCCCCACCCCCCCCCCCCCCCACCCCCCCCCCCCCCCACCCCCCCCCCCCCCCACCCCCCCCCCCCCCCACCCCCCCCCCCCCCCACCCCCCCCCCCCCCCACCCCCCCCCCCCCCCACCCCCCCCCCCCCCCACCCCCCCCCCCCCCCACCCCCCCCCCCACCCACCCCCCCCCCCCCCCACCCCCCCCCCCCCCCCCCCCCCCCCCCCGTTGGGGCCCACCCCCCCCCCCCCCCACCCAAACAAAACAAAAATAGAGCACATAGATCAAAGGCTAAAATCCATTAAATATTAGTTAATTTTTGGCTTTATGTAAAATAACCCCATCCCATTAAAACGCAGCATGCTAAAATCAACATAATAGATGGCACCTACCATCAAGTCCCCTAAAACAAAAGGGGGGGGGGCCACGGCAGAATCCACTGATGTTCTAAAGAGGGGGGGGGACATTTTAAAATGCTTTTCAGACCTTCCAAAAGGGTTGTCAACTTTGCTCTGCCACATGCTGTGACATTTTGGGGGCAGCACACCAAGAAAGGTTGGATGATGTCACTTCAGTGGCGTAGTGGCTAAGAGCAGTGGCTAAGAGCAGGTGCACTCTGATCTGGAGGAACCAGGTTTGATTCCCAGCTCTGCCACTTAAGTTGTGGAGGCTTATCTGGGGAATTCAGGTTAGCCTGTGCACTCCCACACACGCCAGCTGGGTGACCTTGGGCTAGTCACAGCTTCTCGGAGCTCTCTCAGCCCCACCTACCTCACAGGGTGTTTGTTGTGAGGGGGGAAGGGCAAGGAGTTTGTAATCCCCTTTGAGTCTGCTGCAGGAGAGAAAGGGGGATATAAATCCAAACTCTTCTTCTTCTTCCTTAATTCCCCTCTAGGAATTTTTTGCAGTTAAGATTTGTGTTCTTTACCATTAATATTGGGTTGATTATTGGAGCGCCCGTGGAGGCTATGGGCCAGACACTCAGTTTTCAACAGGCACCGAGACCGAGTTTCATAACTATTTGTCCATGATGTCATCTGTTCTGTGGAACAAACTGCCTGTGGAGATCTGCCATGATACATTTTTGGTCTCTTTACACTCCATTTTGTTTCTGTATCCATAAACAGACTGCATTTTTGGCAGTCTGTTTTGTTCTGTACGCCGTTGGGTTTTAAAAGCTTTATTGTTTTTGATTTTTTTTTTTTAGTGTCACTGTCGGTTACATTGCGTTTGATGACTTCTACCGCTGTTTCTTGCAACTGGCATTTATATAAGAAAAGGACAGACCTGTGGAATAAATCATTATCAGACTTCTCGATAGCCTTTCAACATCAATATCCAAAGAGCCAAGATACCGTAAAAGAAAGAAAAAACCTTCTGATCAGTTAAAATTAATTATTGAACCCAATAGACCAGTCATCACAGATCAATGCAGAGCAAAAGGTAATTCCAGGAACCAGAAACAGTGGCATCCTTCCCAAAATCTTGGTGGGACTAGAATACTATTAGGGACTAACGGGCCCAGCCACACGTTGCTGTGGCTGAATCTGGTGAAGTGGAAAAGAAAGAAAAGGGGAAGCAAACGGTTCGAACATGTGTCATTGCACAATGCTTGCAAGGGAGGGGAGGGGCAAGGGCCCCCCTCCCTCTGTCTCGTTCCCTTGCATGGCAACCTGGCCAGTCCCTCCCTAACATTCCCCTTCCTCTGCTAGGGTGGGTGGGCCATGTGCAGGTGGCTGGTACTGTCCCTTTCACTCCCTTCCCTTGCAGGCGAATTATTTAGCATAAAACACGCTGGGAGGCATGAGCTACATTGTGTTCAAATTTCAGAGCGTTTGGTCCAGCAAACCCCTGGACCCTCCCTCACCTTCCCCTTCCTCCGCTAGGGTGGGTGGGTCATGTCCAGATGGCGGGACCATCCCTTTCACTCCATAAGGCAGTGGTTTTCAAGGAAGGCATGGTTGGTTTCCTTGTATTATACGGTGTTGCTTTGATGGCCAGCAGATGGCTCTGTTGCGGAACAGAACTATGGTTCCAACTGTCACAGGTGTGGCATGTACACAATAACTGGCACAGTTGTGACATGTACACAACAGGAGGTGTGGAAACAGTACGGAAACCTGGTCACATGCGAATGTGACGTTGTGTGAAAATTGCAAAGCAATCGGTCCAGTAGTTTGGGAGATTACCTGTCAGCAGAAGAACACACTGATAGATTTTTATACATATAGATTGGTTGCAATGCAAAACCAAATCATGTGACAATGTTCCAGTGCTCATGAGTTTATCTCCTCAAACATCTGACAAAATTCCTTTGATTCCCAATTTTGTAATCCAGTCTTGAAAGTAGAGAGCAGCCCAAAGCTGGAATCTTTCCCGGTCGTAGTTTCCATGTGAAGGTTTGTTCAAGATCTGAAGACTTTCTGTGGGTGGTGGAAAAAGTTTTAATCTAAATCTGGCTGTTAATCCAGTCCACCCCAAGAACATCAAGTTCTTTCTTCATTGGCTCTTACAAATCCATTACTTAGCAGACTCCCTTCTCCCTTCTAATGGAATCTGTAACCCACAAAGCATTCTACCACAAAGACGATCCAGCATGTGATGGGTGAAGTTACAATTCTAATTGGATCTTCCAGTGAAAAACAGTATACCCCTATTAGATCTCTTTTTTCTTTGCATTGGAATTGCCCATGGATCTTTTCCTAAAATAACATTTGTTGTAAAGTTGGAAGTTCCCACTGGGGAGAAACATCTCAGGAATGTTGAGGGAATCTACATGAATACAGATTAATGGGGCAGGAGAGTCCTATGTGCTTTTAGTTTATCACTGAATACTTATAACCAAATCCATGGGAAATTCTGGTCTACTTGGCTGAAGCATCTGAAGATTTTCAAGGGAAAGAAAGTGATTTCCTTCGCAAATTTATCTGAGGATTTGAATATACCTTTTCTTTAAATAAAAACTACTCCAGCATGACACAGTGTGTTATACAGTGTTAAGAGTGTGGTTTAAATCCTTTTTTAAAAAATTTTTATTGATATTTTGGATTGTAGTTTAAATCCTGACTCTGCCATGGAAGCTTGCTAGATGACCTTGGGTGTGTCCAACAATCTCAGACTAACCTACCTTGCAGGGTTGTTGGTGTAAGGAGAAATGGAGGTGGGGAGCTCACTGTTGTAGGCTGTTTTGGGTTACCATTACAGAGGAAAAGTGGGTTAGAAATATGTAAAATCCACCCTGGATTGACTATTTACATATTTATCTTCCAAACTGCTTCATAAACGATCCCATTGATCAGTTCCAGACAATTGTGTTTAAGGTAAGTATATTTAGAAATTACAATGATATTGCTAGAAGAGCTATTCAGCTGAAAAAAGCGATCCATTTCTGCTCAAAGTTCTGATCCTTCAGATACTTGTTTGACATTAAATTAATGAGATTGTTCATAAACTTACAAAGAATCAGGGCCCATATATATTAGCTCGGTCACACATCTGTTCTTAATTGCATATACAGTACAGCATCATTTATCTGAATGGCTCTGGAAGACGGCCAACAATTTGGGATAATCAGGCATTTGGGAAACATAAGGGTAATTTTCATAGGGCTACATTTACATAGGGCTAACACAGATAACATGTGTGGATTTAGAGAACAGAAGATGCTCAGCTTATTGGAGTTTTGAGAAGGAGAGATTTTAACGAACTTCCATGGTGCTTGTGTGGAACAGAGAAGAATAATAAATAATAATAGGAGTGTGGATTTATATCCCTGCTTTTTCTCCTGTAAGGAGACTCAAAGGGGCTCAAAATCTCCTTTCCCTTCCCGCCCACAACAAACACCCTGTGAGGTGGGTGGGGCTGAGAGAGCTCTGAAGAACTTTGACTAGCCCAAGGTCACCCAGCTGGAGTGCACAGGTTAATCTGGTTCACCAGATAAGCCTCCACAGCTCAAGTGGCAGAGCAGGGAATCGAACCCAGTTCTCCAGATTAGAGCACACCTGCTCTTATCCACTAAACCACTCTGGTGCCAGACCCCAGCTGGCGTTGGAGGATCCCACATTGGGGCTCCTCCCCCTGGGGCCCCTCAGTGGACTGGCAGGAGTGAGATTTACCAGCAGCAACATGGGCTTCTGTCACAAGCAACACATCCTGTCTGTCATGCACCAGAAGTGACAGCATCACAAGTGATTGTTTCGGGATTTGGACAAAAATTGTCAAAATGGCTTCTACCATCAAGATCTTGCCCAAATACCAGATCGCCCACATGTAGCTGGCAACATGATGACATCACTCCCAGTGTGCACCGTGAGTGATGTCGACACATTGCTAGTGACTGAGGGCTAGGGCTCAGTTGGCTGTCGATAAGCTCCTCCCTTCTGCCCGTACGACCAATCCCAGTCCAGTGTCCAGGGTGTTTCTGGCAACCCTAAAAACAGAGGAGGTTCAAAATAGATGAGAGGCTCCTAATTCAAGATATGTTGCTTCAGTAATATTATGAATATCATTTCAAAGGGTAGCCATGTTGGAGTAGCAGTGGCGTAGGAGGTTAAGAGCTCATGTATCTAATCTGGAGGAACCGGGTTTGATTCCCTGCTCTGCCGCCTGAGCTGTGGAGGCTTATCTGGGGAATTCAGATTAGCCTGTACACTCCCACACACACTAGCTGGGTGACCTTGGGCTAGTCACAGCTTCTCGGAGCTCTCTCAGCCCCCCCTACCTCACAGGGTGTTTGTTGTGAGGGGGGAAGGGCAAGGAGATTGTAAGCCCCTTTGAGTCTCCTGCAGGAGAGAAAGGGGGGATATAACCAAAACCTCCCTCTTCCCTCCTCCCTCCTCCCTCCTCCTCCTCCCTCCTCCTCCTCCTCCTCCTCCTCCTCCTCCTCCTCCTCTTCTTCTTCTTCTTCTTCTTCTTCTTCTTCTTCTTCTTCTTCTTCTTCTTCTTCTTCTTCTTCTTCTTCTTCTTCTTCTTCTTCTTCTTCTTCTTCTTCTTCTTCAATAGAACAGTTAGATTCAACTCCAGTAGCATCTTACAGATTTTAAGGGTATGCACCTTCAAGAGTTAAAGATCCCTTCACCAGACATAAATATTCAGAGATCTCCAAATCCACTTGTGTCTGATGATGGGACCTTTGACTGTCAAAAACCTATAGCCAGCATGGTGTTGTCATGGTTAAGAGCAGCAGACTCGAATCTGGCGAGCCAATTCTCCGCTCCTCCACATGAAGCCTACTAGGTGATCTTGGGCTAGTCGCAGTTCTTTGAAACTCTCTCAGCCCCACCTACTTCACAAGATGTCTGTTGTGGTGACAGGAAGGGAAAGGAGTTTGTAGGCCCCCTTGTGACTTGTTATAGGAGAGAAAGGTGGGGTGTAAATTCAAACTCTTATCCTCTTTGTGTTGTTTTCTAAGGGCCTACTGGATTCAAATCTAACTGTTCAGTAATATCAGGAGATCTAAGCTAAACGTGATGAACTCACAAAGTGGTATTTGTTCACACACCAATTCCTTGGTTGCCGGTGTCTAGGAAAAGGTTGACAAGGAAGTAAGCAGGTTACATACAAAGACTGGATTTTCCCATGCCATCACTGATAAGTGCAGAGAAGGACAACGAGGATGATTGAGGGACTGGAGCACCTTCCTTATGAGGAGAGGCTGCAGCGTTTGGGACTCTTTAGTTTGGAGAGGAGACGGCTGAGGGGGGATATTGTTTGTTGTGAGCATGGTCTTTAACCTCCCTATCGGAGGTTAAATTCGGTCTTTAACCTCCCTATCGGAGAGGTCCTCAAATTCACAATTGAGCATTAGCTGTGAGGCTTTTATGAGCTTTTTTGCGGATAAGGTCGCGTCGCTCCGCCAGGATCTTCCCTCCACATTGGCTACAATTAGTGAACTGGAGGCTCCCTTGCCGTCTTCAAGCCCTTGTTTGGCCCAGTTCTCCCTGCTCTCCGAAGCTGCTGTTGACAGGGCCTTGGCTGCTGTTAGACCTACTACCTGTCCTCTGGATCCGTGCCCCTCCTGGCTTGTAAAAAAAAACCTTTCGCCAAAAGGGCGGAGCTACGACCCCATCTTCTGTTGAGAGTATCATCAATGGCTCCCTCGAGCAAAGGAGTCTTCCCGGATGGGTTGAAGGGAGGCAGTGGTCCACCCGTACTCTTAAAAAGACCATCGTTAGATCCGAGAGAGATCTGGCCACCACCGCCCTCAGTTTCGAATCTTTCGTTTCTGGGGAAGGTAATTGAGATGAGCGGTGTTGGAGCAGCTTCAAGAGCTTTCTGGATGATGCGCCATCGGCTTTCAACCCCTTCCAGTCCTAAGCCTCCGTGCTGGGCATGGGACGGAGACTGTTCTCGCCGTCGCCATCACAGACACACTCTGTATTCAGCTTGACCGGTGGCGGATCGCTTCGCTGGTATTGTGCCAGGACCTTACCGCTGAAAGCATTTGATGTGGTTCGCATCATGACCTTTTTTGACTCACAGCCGCCTGGGTCAGCCTCCGGGGTTGAGGGGCACTGTCCAGCTTCAGTGGATTGCCCTTCGTTCCTTCAGGGTCAAAGAAGTCAGCCAGAAGTGAGGTTAATGAGGGATCAAAGCCTCCCGGAAGTGCCCGCGATTGCGGTGTACCCCAGGGGGCTCCTACTATCCCTCGGCCGCTACATTTAATATCTATATCGCGACTCTTGCTCCAGCTTAAGTACCCGAAGGTCTTTGGGCCTGGACTTGTCACCCAGTGACGCTGGATGACCACGCCAGCTCATTCACTGTTGATGGAGGGGGGAGCGGTCACCGCCCCTGGCAGCTCTCCAGCACTGTTTGGAGGCCGGTTGCTGGTTGGACTTATTGGCGGCAGAGCAGGTTAAAACTGAACTCCATCGAAGACGGAGATCCTTCTGGCTTGGCCGCTGAGGGAGGGAATAAGGATGTTCCAGCCGCCCAGCCCGGTGTGGGAGAGGGGCCACATTGGCGCCGACCCTCCTGTGCAGCAATGGGGGTCCACCTGGATTTGTCTCTTTCAATGGAGACCCAGGTGGCCCATACAACCCGGATTGCTTTCTTCCATCTCCGCCAGGCCCGACAGCTGGCTCCTTTCCTCTCCCAAGCGGACCTAGCCACTGTGATCCATGCAATGGTCACCTCCAGATTAGACTATTGTAACTCGCTCTACACGGGCCTTCCCTTGCGTTTGATCCGGAGACTGAAGCTGGTTCAGCACGCAGCGGCGCTGCCTTACTCACCTGGCAGCGTTTCACTCTTACGCATCACTGGCTATTCAGCCTGTGTTAGCGCGTTTCAGCTGCATTGGCTCCTGCAGTGGGAGTTCCGGATCATCTTCAAGGTATTGGTGTTGACAGCTTCAAGGCCTTACGCGGCCTGGGACCCTTGTAATCTTCGGAGACCGCATCACCCCATATAGTCCCTGCACGGCCTCTCCTCCGATCAGTGGAGGCCAATTCTATTGGTGCAGTCCCTGGCCCCTCAATGATGCGGCTGGCCTCCCACGCTGGCCAGGGCCCAGCCTTTACGTGGCTCCTGGCCCCGGCCTGGTGGAGACACCCTTCCCTCACGTGTAGTCTCGGTATTCCGCTGGGACCTTTAATGAGTTCCGCGAGGGCCTGTAAAATGGAGTTGTTCCGCCGTGAGCCTTTGGAGGGACCACAGCCGCTGAAATGGTGCCCCCCCCCCCAGTTAGTTTTGTCATCTTGATCCATCATCTAATGGGATTCCTGTCCTCCCTTTCTCTCCTGGGGAGGAATTCTTTAAAGTAAAGGGTGTGCTGACTTGCCTCTATGACTGTTATTCGCTGTTTTAAAGGTTTTAGTAATCTATTTATAATTATGTTTTATGTTGGACACCGCCCAGAGCCCCTAGGGGATTGGGCGGTATAGAAATTTAAACAATAAATAATTAAATATGATTGAAGTCTATAAAATTATGCATGGGGTAGAAAATGTTGACAGAGATAATTTTTTCTCTCTTTCTCTCAATACTAGAACCAGGGGGAATCCATTGAAAATGCTGGGGGGAAGAATTAGGACTAATAAAAGGAAACACTTCTTCACACAACATGTGATTGGTGTTTGGAATATGCTGCCACAGGAGGTGGTGATGGCCACTAACCTGGATAGCTTTAAAAGGGGCTTGGACAAATTTATGGAGGAGAAGTCGATCTATGGCTACCAATCTTGATCCTCTTTGATCTGAGATTGCAAATGCCTTAACAGTCCAGGTGATCGGGAGCAACAGCCACAGAAGGCCATTGCGTTCACCTCCTGCTTGTGAGCTGCCAAAGGCACCTGGTGGGCCAATGCGAGTAGCAGAGAGCTGGACTAGATGGACTCTGGTCTGATCCAGCTGGCTTGTTCTTATGTTCTTATAAATAAGACTGCTAATTCTGCTAAAAGTAAGGTTTCCTATAAATGCCTTGGTTACTTCTGAGAGGGCTTGCAATCTGAGTTCTAGGTAACATGAGTTTGACTCAGTAGCGTAGCAATTTTCATTCTCTCCTCCTTGTTTCATGTTAGGTCACCAAGAGAGTTTTGGGGCAGACTGAGAACTGGCCATGAGAATTCATGAATCAGGTATCAGTGAAACGCCAGTTCTAAGATAGGGTTGTGAAGAAGAGCAGGGACATGTGATCAACAAAGTACCAAGCATGAGGAATCCATCACAAGTTTCTAGTGACCTTTGATGGGTTTATTGCAAGAGATGTGATTAGCCAGGAAGCCAGAACACGTGTCTGATAGTCAAGATCAATGTTCTTTGTAGGCTGAGAGCCAGTGTGGTATAGTGGTTAGAGTGTTAATCTGGGATCTGGGAGAACCAGGTTTGAATCCCGACTCTGCCATGGAAACTTGCAGAGTGATATTGGATCAGTCACACACTCTACCCTACCTTAAAGAACTGTTCTGTGGCTAAAATGGAAGAGCCGAGAATTATGTAACCCACTGTGGATCCTTGCTGGGGAGAAAAGTGGGCTATACATGAATGAATGAATGAATGAATGAATGAATGAATGAATGAATGAATGAATGAATGAATGCTACAGGAAATAGAAAAGTGACATCACTGCTGAATATGGAATAGAGACTATGGACTATCTCAGTGGTGGCGAACCTATGGTACGGGTGCCAGAGGTGGCACACAGAGCACTTTCCGTGGGCACGCGCAAACGTGAGTGCCCCCCACACACATCTAGGCTGGCCTGGGCCACTGGGCTCAATTATTAGCATTAAACTTAAGGCCTAGTTTTGCGGAAGCAGTGCAGGTAACCCTGTTAAGCGCTGTTAAACACCACTGATTTTCATGCGAAGAACTAAAGTGCGATCCTTTACCGGGGAGTAAGCTCGGTTGCTGTCAATGGGGCTTGCTTCTGAGTAAACCCTCCTAGAGTTGTGATTCACCAGTTGGAAGAGTTGCACGGTTGCTTCAAAGCAAAGCCACCAACTGCCACCAAGCTTACCCCCGAGTAACGTACACCTCGGAGCCAACCGCTTTTTCTAAACTGAAACCTCAGTATTCAGATTAAATTGCCGGGTTGGCACTTTGCGATAAATAAGTGGGTTTTGGGCTGCAATTGGGCACTCGGTCTCGAAAAGGTTCACCATCACTGGACTATCAGGATCAGTGGTATTTACTCTGAATGGCAGAGACTTCCCACAGTCTTTGGCAGAGGACTTTTACCACACTGACTATCATGATCCTTAAATGGAAGATACTGTGGGTCGTACCAAGGACCTTCTGAATTTGAAACAGGTGCTCTACCAGTAAGCCACCATCCATGCCATTCACTTATCTTATGAGTGGAAAACAAGATGGAGAGAACTTGGGCCTCCTTGAAGATAACAGTCCAATCATGGATAGTGGCTGGCTAGGAAAGACTTCTGCAGAGATCCATTCCTTTAAGGTAATTATTCTTTTTTTATTGGTCCTCCAGGAAAAAAGAAAGAAGTTGATTATGACTCATCCAAAGCGATTACAGAAAGTACTGTAACTTTTCAAGCGTTGCACATGTCAAGAAAAAATTCTGCCCAGTCATCTAAACACCCCAAAATACTGTTCGCTTAGCCCATTCCAGCAAATCCTGGTACAGTAGTTTGATGTATGCCCGTATTACCTTCAAACATATTAGCATTTCTTACAGAAGCAAGGTCAATGTCTCTTTCTCAAATAACATTTCAGACCTATAATTGTTCATCTACAAGCCGGCAATTATGGGGGAATTGATCAGCCAGTAATTAATGCTATGCTATTACACTTTTTAATTTGGAGATTATGCAGCTGCGAGCGTTCACACATTTTTAATTTGTATATTATACAGCCACAAATGTTTACAATGCCCTTTTTAATCTCCTTACACTACCCAGGCCATTATTCACTATAGATTAATGATACGCTGGATACTGTGGTTTATTTCATTTACCACTCTTACCAAGAGAGCTGTTAACATTCGTGTGTTCTATTACTTAATGTCTTACTGCAGCTGCTAGCAAGCATTGGTTACCTTTAAAAACACAGCATTTAATTATTTCCTTTCTTCTCTCTCTCTCTCTCTCTCTCTCTCTCTCTCTCTCTCATGGGTTCTTTGCATCTTTCAAAAACACAAATCTGGTAACAAGGTAGCTGAAATTTCACACCAAAAAGATGTGAAATTTCTTAACCTGGTTTATTTTATGCAAATGAAGGGAATGTACACAAATATGTTTGGGAGCATAATTTATTCTGTAATCAGGTAGAGCAGGTAGATTCGAATCCAGTAGCTTTGACTCTGCGGAGCTCATATCCCAAAAATTTTGTTGGGCTCTCAGGTGCTACTAGACTGGAATCTTATTCTGCAATGTTTACTTATTTTGTCACACACATAACACCCCCCCCCCCAAAAAAAAATTACTGGTCAATTTTATTCAGCCATTTCTCCAACTTTTAGGATTTCTGCTGGGAGTCTTCCCACTATTGCAAATGTTTCCTCATGGCCCCTTCCGCACACGCAGAATAATGCACTTTCAATCCACTTTCAGTGCACTCTGAAGCTGGATTTTACTGTGCGAAATAGCAAAATCCACTTGCAAACAATTGTGAAAGTGGTTCTGGTGGGTTTTCCGGGCTGTGTGGCCGTGTCTGGTGGATTTTGTTCCTAACATTTTGCCTGCATCTGTGGCTGGCATCTTCAGAGGTGTATCACAGAGAAAAGTCTGTTTCACACTGTGTCTAAGTGAGAAGGGAAAGTTTAGTGTGGTATATTGTCCATGTTCCAGGGTAGGGAACCAATCATTCCGTGTTTCGGTGGAACTTGCTATGCAAAGGTGTGGTTGAGTGCATTGTATTGCGGGTGGGGTTATCAGTCCATTTTTTAAGTACTGGGAGCCAGGCTTTGCTAATTTTTAACGTCTCTTCTTTCTTATTGAAGTTGTCCTGGTGTTTGTGAATTTCAATGACCTCCCTGTGCAGTCTGACATAGTAAGCTTCTTAACTGTCCAGAATTTCAGTGTTCTCAAATAAAATATTATGTCCAGTTTTGTTTAACACATGTTCTGCAACTGCAGATTTTTCAGGATAGTTAAGCTGACAGAGTCTTTCATGTTCCTTAATACGGGTCTGAATGCTGCGAAGGAAGGAAGGAAGGAAGGAAGGAAGGAAGGAAGGAAGGAAGGAAGGAAGGAAGGAAGGAAGGAAGGAAGGAAGGAAGGAAGGAAGGAAGGAAGGAAGGAAGGAAGGAAGGAAGGAAGGAAGGAAGGAACATAGGAACATAGGAACATAAGAACATAAGAACATAAGAACATAAGAACAAGCCAGCTGGATCAGACCAAAGTCCATCTAGTCCAGCTCTCTGCTACTCGCAGTGGCCCACCAGGTGCCTTTGGGAGCTCACATGTAGGATGTGAACGCAATGGCCTTCTGTGGCTGTTGCTCCCGATCACCTGGTCTGTTAAGGCATTTGCAATCTCAGATCAAAGAGGATCAAGATTGGTAGCCATAAATCGACTTCTCCTCCATAAATCTGTCCAAGCCCCTTTTAAAGCTATCCAGGTTAGTGGCCATCACCACCTCCTGTGGCAGCATATTCCAAACACCAATCACACACTGCGTGAAGAAGTGTTTCCTTTTATTAGTCCTAATTCTTCCCCCCAGCATTTTCAATGAATGCCCCCTGGTTCTAGTATTGTGAGAAAGAGAGAAAAATTTCTCCTTTTCTGTCGACATTTTCTACCCTAGGCATAATTTTGTAGACTTCAATCATATCCCCCCTCAGACGTCTCCTCTCCAAACTAAAGAGTCCCAAATGCTGCAGCCTCTCCTCATAGGGAAGGTGCTCCAGTCCCTCAATCATCCTTGTTGCCCTTCTCTGCACTTTTTTTTCTATCTCCCTCAATATCCTTTTTTTGAGATGCGGCAACTCATGAACTGGACACAGTACTCCAAGTGCGGTCAGCATTCACTGCTTTATATAAGGGCATGACAATCTTTGCAGTTTTATTCTCAATTCCTTTCTAATGATCCCCAGCATAGAGTTTGCCTTTTTTCACAGCTGCCATGCATTGAGTTGACATTCCCATGGAACTATCAACTAAGACGCTTAAATCCCTTTCCTGGTCTGTGACTGATAGTTTCACCTGACCCCTGTAGCGTGTATGTGAAGTTTGATTTTTTGCCCCTATGTGCAGTCAATTTCACATTTTGCTACATTGAACTGCATTTGCCATTTCTCTGAGCCCATACTCCACCTAATTTATCAAGGTCCGCTTGGAGCTCTTCGCAGAATCCTTTGTGGTTCCCACCCACCCTACAGGTAATTGTGGTATCATCTGCAAACTTGGCCACCACGCTACCCACCCCTACTTCCAGGTCATCATTTATGAGGATAGGTTAAAGAGCACTGGTCCCAAAAACGTGATCCCTTTGGGGACAATCTTCACTCCTGACATCTCTCCATTGTGAGAACTTCCCATTTACACCCACTCTTTGTTTCCTATTTCTCAACCAGTTTTTAATCCATAGGAGGACTTCCCCTCTTATTCCTTCATTGCTGAGTTTTCTCTCAACAGTCTCTCTGGTGAGGAACTTTTGTCAAAAGCTCTTTTGGAACCATCCAAGTAGACAATGTCCACTGGTTCCCCCTCTTATCCACATGTCTGTTTCTACACCCTCAAAGAATCTCTAGTAAGTGTTTGTAAGACAGGATTTGCCTCTGCAAAAGCTTGCCATGCTGACTCCTTTCTCACCAGGTCTTGCTTTTCTTACACATTATGTTTTATATATTCTTATCTTTAATGATAAATTCTACTTCAATTTACCAGGAACAGATGTCAAACTGACTGGCCTGTAATTTCCCGGGTCCCCCCTAGATCCTTTCTTAAAGATTGGTGTGACATTGGCCATCTTCCAGTCTTCAGGGATGGAGCCTGATTTCAGGGATAAAGGAAGGAAGGAAGGAAGGAAGGAAGGAAGGAAGGAAGGAAGGAAGGAAGGAAGGAAGGAAGGAAGGAAGGAAGGAAGGAAGGAAGGAAGGAAGGAAGGAAGGAAGGAAGGAAGGAAGGAAGGAAGGAAGGAAGGAAGGAAGGAAGGAAGGAAGGAAGGAAGGAAGGAAGGAAGGAAGGAAGGATGGATGTGGCAGGACCCAGAGGTGTAGCTTCCATGCGGCAGGGTTGGATAGGCACCCCAAGTGGCTACCGTTAGGGTCGCGTGGGGGGGCATAAACTCACCCCTACACCCATAAGAACATAAGAACTAGCCTGCTGGATCAGACCAGAGTCCATCTAGTCCAGCACTCTGCTACTCGCAGTGGCCCACCAGGTGCCTTTGGGAGCTCACCTGCAGGATGTGAAAGCAATGGCCTTCTGCGGCTGCTGCTCCTGAGCACCTGGTCTGCTAAGGCATTTGCAATCTGAGATCAAGGAGGATCAAGATTGGTAGCCATAGATCGACTTCTCCTACATAAATCTGTCCAAGCCCTTTTTAAAGCTATCCAGGTTAGTGGCCACCCCTCCTACTTCCCCCCTCACTCCGTCCTGCCAGGCTCAGCAGAGGCCACTTCCAGGCACCCTTGCTCAGCCCCATCCCACCCCGCCAGGGCCAGCAGAGACCACTGCACGTGCCCCACCCCACCACCGGCTAAGGTAAGTGGGGCCTGGGGGGCGGGGGCCCCTAAGGTGCATGTGGAAAACTTGTAGTCTGCCCTGGGCTCCATTTTCCCTAGCTACGCCCCTGCCTAGAGGTCAAAGCCTTCCTATGATGTTGCCTCCTGGAACTGGGATTCAGAGGTTTACTTTCTCTGATGGTGGAGGTTAAGAATGAAAGTCCATGAGAACAACCTTGCTGGATCAGACCACTTGTCCACCTAGTCCAGCATCCTGTCTCACCCAGCGACCAGCCAGTTCGTCTGGAGGGCCAACAGCAGGGCATAGAGGCTGATGCGGCCTCCTGGCACTGGAATTCAGAGGTTGATTGCTTCTGGAATGGAGGTTCCTTTTAGTTGCCACAACTAGTTTATACTGATAGACCTATTCTCCAATAATAGATCGAATCCCCTTTTAAGCACATCTTCTGGACACAAATTCCGCAACTGTAGCAAAAAAAATTATTATTATTGTGTATTGTCAAAGGCTTTCACGGCAAGATTCAATTGGTTGTGGTGGATTTTCTGGGCTGTGTGGCTGTGGTCTGGTGGTTCCTGTTCCTGATGTTTCGCCTGCAACTGTGGCTGGCATCTTCTGAGGTGTATCTGTCTGTGACTTCCCCCTGTGATACACCTCTGAAGATGCCGGCAAAATATCAGGTAGAAGAAGAAGAAGAAGAAGAGTTTGGAGTTATATCCCCCCTTTCTCTCCTGCAGGAGACTCAAAGGGGCTTACAATCTCTTTGCCCTTCCCCCCTCACAACAAACACCCTGTGAGGTAGGTGGGGATGAGAGAGCTCCGAGAAGCTGTGACTAGCCCAAGGTCACCCAGCTGGCATGTGTGGGAGTGCCCAGGCTAATCTGAATTCCCCAGATAAGCCTCCACAGCTCAGGCGGCAGAGCGGAGAATCAAACCCGGTTCCTCCAGATTAGATACACGAGCTCTTAATCTCCTACGCCACCAGACCATGGCCACACAGCCCGGAAAACCCACCACAACCAATTATTTTTGTCTTTCCTCAATCTCCTCTCATATATGCAAGATATTTTTCCCCCACGATGCTCCTCTCCACCTGCCTTTTTGATGTGTCCTGTCCAGACCTTCAATCTTAACTGCCCTTGGTGAGACTGTGTCCTGTGTCCCCTCTGAATCTGCGGTTTATTGGTTTTAAACTTTTTTTTTTTAAAAAAATCCAAGTTTCCAGCTTCAAAAGCTCAAGGAGTTCCTAGGCCCTTTGCAAATTAGTTTCTCCCCTTTTCCGATATTCCATACCTCTTTCACCATGGAGATTAAGGAGTTTATAAAATACAACTTGTTACCGCCATGAGGGATTACTACTATATATTATCACTCACAGCTCATTAACCCGGAAGGCCTGCTAACTAAGAAAATCCTCTCTAATGAGGTTTCTTCACTGCACCGAAGAACAAAAAGGTCTCCAAGTTTTGCCCATTACCCATCTTCCTCAAATTATTTCCCCATAATTAAAACAAAACTCTAAGGCCATTAAATTACAAATCTAAATTTTCTCAACTCATGAAAAATCTAGGGTCAGTAATTCCTCCCTGCTAGCAAAAAAGGCCACAAGAACTCACGCAGCAATGCCGTGAAGGTTTTTTTTTGCTAGTTAGTAAAGACAGACCAATGTATTTGGCCCGAGAGAATTCTGCATTCAAATATGCTTTATCTTTTATTTATTTATTTAAAAAATTTTTACCAGCCCCATATATGCAATAGGAAACTTCAACGGGGTGCATAATAATAAAAAAGAAGAAGAAGAAGAAGAAGAAGAAGAAGAAGAAGAAGAAGAAGAAGAAGAAGAAGAAGAAGAAGAAGAAGAAGAAGAAGAAGAAGAAGAAGAAGAAGAAGAAGAAGAAGAAGAAGAGTTTGATTTATATCCCCCCTTTCTCTCCTGCAGGAGACTCAAAGGGGCTGACAATCTCCTTGCCCTTCCCCCCTCACAACAAACACCCTGTGAGGTGGGTGGGGCTGAGAGAGCTCCGAGAAGCTGTGACTAGCCCGAGGTCACCCAGCTGGCATGTGTGGGAGTGTACAGGCTAATCTGAATTCCCCAGATAAGCCTCCACAGCTCAGGCGGCAGAGCTGGGAATCAAACCCAGTTCCTCCAGATTAGATACACAAGCTCTTAACCTCCTACGCCACTGCCTATAATCTGTCTTTCTGTGTTGTAAGGAGTCTCAAAGTAGCTTATAAACGCCTTTTCTCTTCCTTTCCACACAACACACACCTTGTGAGGAAGGTGGGGATGAGAGAGTTCTCAGAGAACTGTGACTAGTCCATGATCACCCAGTAGGTGTCATGTGGAGGAGCAGGGAATCAAACCCAGTCCTCCAGATAAGATTCTGTCGCTCATGCGGAGGAGTGGGGAATCAAACCCAGTCCTCCAGATAAGAGTCCACCTGCTCCTAATCACTACACCACACTGAGAGAATTCACATTTGGGTATACATGCTGATGTACATTCACCCTATCTAAATGCCATTTCAATGGTCTTTAAAACCATATTTACCTTGTATTTGTTGAATTTTCTTACTGGGTCTGTAGATTACAAATGCTACGTTCAGCAAAGGATAAGAGAGGTCCTCTAGCTACTGCAGGAGTCTACCGCATACCATGTAGCTGTGGACAAGTCTACATAGGAACCACCAAACGCAGCGCTCAGACACGAATTAAAGAACACAAAAGGCACTGCAGACTATTTCAGCCAGAAAAATCAGCAATAGCAAAACACTTGATAAACCAACCTGGACACAGAATATTTTTTGAAAACACAGAAATTCTGGCCCACTCTGACAACCACTACGTCAGACTACACAGAGAAGCCATTGAAATTCACAAGCACATGGACAACTTCAACAGGAAGGAAGAAACCGTGAAAATGAGCAGAATTTGGCTGCCAGTGTTGAAAAACTCTAGAATCAAGACAGTGACTAATCAGCTCCACACAAACACAGGACAACTATAGACAATAGCAACCAAGGAAACAAAGACCAGGATACTTCTATTCAGATGCATTCACCTATTGACCTTGCTATCTTCATTGTTACTCCCGGTATACAGACTTCTTTGTGACTCTACATATACCAGGCTACTCTTTTCAGAGAGCCTCACTTTTTGACCTCACAGTATATATACTCCACTTGCTTTCCATTCCTACTGTCAGATCCTCTGAAGATGCCAGCCACAGATGCAGGCGAAACGTCAGGAGAGAATGCTGCTAGAACACGGCCATACAGCTCGGAAACCACACAGCACCCCATATTTACCTTATTCACCATGTTTACACCATTTATACAATATTTGTTTCCCTGCTCCTCCACATGAAGCCTGCTGGGTGACCTTGGGCTAGCCACAGTTCTTCAGAACTCTCATAGCCTCGCCTACCTCACAGGGTTCCTTTATAATGCCTACAACCCATTAAACATGTGCTGTGTGGAATCCACCCTGGAGGAGACGGAGAGGAGCAGGGAGGAAATTCACTGGTAATACCAGTCAATTGGTTCCTCATTGAAATTCCTTTAGATATAATTCATCATTATAAGGGATTCAGGAGATCTAATGTTTCCAGTTCTGGGTTGGGAAATACCTGAAGATTTTGGAGGTGGAGCCTGAGGAAGGTGGGGTTTCAGCAGGAGGGGGATTTCCATAGAGTCTATAGCCGTGATGGCGAACCTTTTCGAGACCGAGTGCCCAAATTGCAACCCAAAACCCATTTATTTATCGCAAAGTGCCAACACGGCAATTTAACCTGAATACTGAGGTTTTCGTTTAGGAAAAACGGTTGGCTCTGAGGCATGCGTTACTCAGGAGTAAGCTTAGTCATATTCGATGGCTTTGCTTTGAAGCAACCATGCAACTCTTCCAATGGGTGAATCATGGCCCTAGGGGGGTTTACTCAGAAGCAAGCCCCATTGCCAGCAACCGAGCTTACTCCCAGGTAAAGGATCGTGTAACCCCCATGCCCAGAATGGGTTGACCCAGTAAGGGGTGGAGACTCGGAGCAGCAGAGAGGCTGAAAGAGCTCTTTTGCAGAAGAACAAGGCTACCAGACTCGGACCTTGATTTCTATAAGCCCTTAACACCTTGTTAAGGTAATTGCAATATTGTTGGGAACTACTGGGAAGGTAGTTGTTGTTTTTGCTGTGTTGTAAATGTTGGAGTTTATTGTTTCAGGGTTTCTTTTGTGGTTGTAATGGGTGAGAGTTCTCCTGGAGACCTTCATCATGTTGCAACCTGTTCATCAAGCCCTTGGAGTCTTCAGGAGCCAGCCAACTTGCAAAGAAGATTTGGACTTGGCAATATCAGTAGACTGTAAATAGAAGGACTTGAAATGCAACCTGAACAGGACCTTGAATTGTAACGTTAAATGTTGATGTTTTAAAAGTGTTAATTGTAAAGAAAAGTAAACCATTTTGTTGTTTAAATTTGGTTCTTTGCAACTCATTCCAGGTTCTGCCCCACAGAACCCACAGAAGGAGGTTACAATCGCGCTTTAGTTCTTCGCATGAAAATCAGTGGGGTTTAACAGTGCTTAACAGGGTTACCTACACTGCTTCCCCAAAACTAGGTCTTAGGTTTAATGCTAATGCTAATAATAATAATTAATGCTAATAATCGAGCCCAGCCACCCAGGCCAGCCTAGATGTGTGTGTGTGGGGGGGGACTCTGTGTGTGCCCACAGAGAGGGCTCTGAGTGCCACCTTTGGCACCCGTGCCATAGGTTTGCCACCACTGATCTATAGAGTCCATCTTCCAATGTCCATTTTATCCCGAACTGATCTGTGTGACCTGGAAATCAGTTGTAATCCCAGGAGGCCTAATGCCACCTGGAAATTGGCAGCCCCTAAGGAGATGTCAGGATAAGTTTTCACACCATCAAAGTATTGGTGTTGTGCCCTGCCCTGTCACCATTTCCCAGGTGGGGGTGAGGGAGCGGGGGCTTGAGCCACTGCTGAAAAAGCCGAATATTGTTTGGCTTTTTCAGCACCCGAGCCATTCGGCTCTGCCGAATACTCCTTCCTGGGGTTTTTTCCGCAGTAAAGGCTTCTGGGGTTTTTAAAATTATTATTATTCAGTTTTACCAAATCAGCATCCCTGTTGCACTTATAAATTCACCGATTGTCTGACGGGAGCGGAGGAAAATAAGTGAACCTGTCTAGTGTTCAAACAACTGGAAGCAGATGGATTCAGGCGAGATTCGGACTTTTGGCCTCTGGATTGTAGTTACTATTTGAGCTGTGCGTCAGGAAAGAAATGTCTCTGCTTCCTTATTAGAATATCCATCTGTATATTTATGAAGTAAAATTTTAGAGGTTCCTTCTGTTACCTCTACATGCACTTTTTGTCTGGAAAGTGCAGCTGTACGGGAGAGCAAAACCATTTTAGAACTGCAAACCTCCCCATCTTTCCGACTAGTTAATTATTCTAATGAATGCACCGTCTGAATTTATGGGAATGTACACGACACGTACAGATGAATCCCGGTCTCTGGGGTTCGGTACAACCACAGCCAGGTTACTTGCAAGGAGACACGTTGACAAGATTTCTCTTCATTATTGTTCTAAATGATGTCATTTGCAAGTCTGAAAGTGACTTTGGATTTCATGCCCGAAAACCAGGAAGTTCTCGCAGTCACCTCTGCTGAGGAGAACATGGCTCCTAGAAAGTTTCTTCAGAGGAAGAGGATTCTTAAAGGGGCAGAAAGAAGGGAATGGATGAGGGTCACTGGGGAACAACATGACCTAATACAGTTGGGCATGCTTAGAGCAACTTTTGATGCGAAATTAAGACATAAGGATAAAGTCAAATTGTTTAACGGGTAGGATGGGGTTTTTTCCAGGAAAAGGTTGGAAGAAAAGAGGGGGACGTGGCTCAGAGATAGAGCATCTGATTGGGATGCAGAAGGTTGCAGGTTCAATTCCTCATGTCTCCAGTTAAAAGGACCAGGAAATAGGTGATGTGAATGATTTCAAAGCGAAACCCTAGAGTTCCACTTCCTATCTAGACAATGCTGAACCTGATGGGCTGGTGATCTGCTTAGCCACATGCAGAGGTGGGATCCAGCAGGTTCTCAAAGGTTCCCGAGAGTAGGTTAGTCATTATTTGTGTGTGCCAAGAGGGGGTTACTCATGGGTGATTTTGCCACGTGATTTTTGCCTTAGTTATGCCCCTCCTCTCAGCAGTAGCGCTCAGAACTTGAAGCAGTCTAGCCGGAGGTACAGCGGTGTGCGTGGCAGCCTGCGCCTGCGTGCATTTGTTTCCTGCCCAAGGACAGGCGCAGAGGCTGCGTCCTTGCCACAGCCCCACCCAGGAATGCCCCGCCCCCGGAATGCCTGGCCACACCCCCGTCATGCCCCGCCCAGCCCCATTGGCACTACACCACAGTTTGAATCCCACCACCATGGGAACCTGTTACTAAAATTTTTGGATCCCACCACTGGCCACATGTCAGATGGCACACCTTCTTGTTGCAAGGGATGATAATAAATTTGGAGTTAGCTCAGAGATGGGGACGACATTGCTCGCTCGTTGAAAGGAGCATTTTCCCACCGTTAGGGGGCGGGAAGCATGGCGCTGCTGCGCTACAGCAGCGGCAGCTGTGCAAACAGCACCTAGGGACAGTGTTTTACCGTCCCTGCTACGTACACGTATGCCCATACACACACACACACACACACGTATACATACACATACAAACGTACACACATACACTTATATATATATACACATATATACGCACATATACATACACACATACGCACACACACATATATATACATGCATATACACACACATACATATACATATAAGCGTGCGCGTGTGTGTGTGTCTGTGTGTATTGCAATGTTTTACAAGCACAAGCTGAAAGACTTGGGAATGTTCAGTCTGGAGAAGAGAAAGGTGTGGGGGAAGATTGCTAGCTTGAAGTAGTTGAAGTGGTTGAAAATCTGTCCCTTGGTTGAAGGCAGGGAAGAAGAAGAAGAAGAAGAAGAAGAAGAAGAAGAAGAAGAAGAAGAAGAAGAAGAAGAAGAAGAAGAAGAAGAAGAAGAAGAAGAAGAAGAAGAAGAAGAAGAAGAAGAAGAAGAAGAAGAAGAAGAGGAGGAGGAGGAGTTTGGATTTATGTCCCCCCTTTCTCTCCTGCAGGAGACTCAAAGGGGCTGACAATCTCCTCGCCCTTCCCCCCTCACAACAAACACCCTGTGAGGTAGGTGGGGCTGAGAGAGCTCCGAGAAGCTGTGACTAGCCCAAGGTCACCCAGCTGGCGTGTGTGGGAGTGCACAGGCTAATCTGAATTCCCCAGGTAAGCCTCCACAGCTCAGGCAGCAGAGCTGGGAATCAAACCCGGTTCCTCCAGATTAGATACACGAGCTCTTAACCTCCTACGCCACTGCTGCTCCTATTTCTGTTGGCAGCAGAGGACAGGACTTGAAATGATGGGTTTAAATTTGGGGTGGAAAAGTACAGGCTTCACAGTAGAGGGGAAAATGCAATGGAGTCAGCTCCCTAGGGAGGTGGTGAGCTCACCCTCTCTGTCAGTCTTCGAGCAGCGACTGGATGAATACCTGTCAGGGATGCTTGAGGCTGAACCCGGCTTGATCAGGAGTTTGGACCGGATGCCCTGTTTGGCCCCTTCCAGTTCCATGATTCTGTGAATGCACATTGAGAATGTAGAGGAGAAAAAAAGAGATCAAAATGGGTGAACACAGTGGCATGCTCCCAATCCTGGATTAAATTAAGAGCCAGAATTGGGCCAGAATTGGGCCAGAATTGATGAAAAATGGAATTCAGTGGAAGGCGAAATCACGGAACAGTAAAAAGGAGCAGTGGTGGGACCCAAAAATTTTAGTAACAGGTTCCCATGGTGGTGGGATTCAAACTGTGGCGTAGCGCCAATGGGACTGGGCGGGGCACTACAGGGCGGGGCATTCCTGGGTGGGGCTGTGGCAAGGACGCAGCTGCTGCGCCGGTCCTTGGGCGGGAAACAAATGCATGCAGGAGCAGGCTGCCACGCACGCCGGTGCACCTCCTGCTAGACTGCTTCAAGTTCTGTGCGCTATTGCGGAGAGGAGGGGCGTAACTAAGGCAAAAATCACGTGGCAAAATCACCAATTAGTAACCCCCTCTCGGCACACACAAATAATTAGTAACCTACTCTCGGGAACCTGTGAGAACCTGCTGGATCCCACCTCTGAAAAGGAGGCAGATATCTGATCTTGATAGTGAAGAATGGAGAGAAGAGTGAAAAAAGAATCATGATACTAGTCCCAGTAGTAATCTTACTACTGGTAGTAAAAGTACTGAAGGTAATTAACCCATATTTCTACGGTATTCTTTGCAATACAGCTGTAAACAATATATCCCAAATGATGAAATCTAAAGACAGAGGGTATGAGTTTATGGATGCGAAACCATTCATATACTCTTCTTCTGAGACTCACTCAACCACCGGAAGATGCCAGCTTTCTTGGACAGAGGCTTAGCAAAATTGAAGGAAATGGAATGTTAAATCACTGGCTCGTACCATTTCAAAGAAAGGGGGAAGCAGAAACATCCCACCGAGGGACCAAAAAAAAAGGCATCTTTGCTTGCAAAGAGAACTATCATGTGCAGCTTGCCTGCCTCAGCAGAAACTATTATGAAGCAATAGATAGCATTAAAAAAATGATCACAGCAAAATTAATACGGGCCTTTGGAGAAGCCAGATCAGGAAGTGTTTCTAGAGATAATAGGATCTTGCATGAAAAGAAACGACTGGAATATTGATGACGCACTTTTAAAACACACATTTGCTCGCACACACCCCATCCCGCTAACGGAGATAGAAAATGTACAATGTTATCGCCCTTCAAAAGGGTTTGTGTCCTTGTTGGGGAAGAAGAAGGATTTGCTGTGTTGATGAAAGCATCAAAAACAATCCAAGATGGCTGTGGGCCTAGCTCATCCTGAGAATCCCACAAAGAGATCAACTTAACAGGGTGCCAAATAATATATAGGATCACCATTAAGAAAAAATCCCCCAATCTGTGGTGTGTTAAAGCAGGCAGCTGTTAAAAGGGAAACCATTATCATCTTCAAAAAACCAAGCACAAATTAGATACGGAAGCTCAACGTGGAAGTAACGTTGGTCTATTCCCCACAGGAGGTGAGGAGAGACTTGCTTGAAATCAGGGGTCAGATTTGAAAAAGGAACACGAGATTTGGTTTTATTGAAAGACACGGAGATAGAGCTGGCGGCACCAGAAGGGAGATAAACGGCGCGGACCTCAATCAGCCAGATACCAGAACATCTCTGTGAAATACAGAATGCTGATTACAGCAACGTTCAATCCGGGATCTTGTTAATCGCTTCAAATGTATGGAGATATGAATATAGGCTCCGCAGATTAAAATTTCAGGACAAAAAGATAGGCAGCGACTGGAGGCATCTGAAAGACAGGATTTCGATGAAGGCAGTTCTTTAGCTATCTGACTTCAAGGACCGTCTTCCCTTTGATTTTTCTGGTGAGTAAGGTGGAGTTCTGGGTGGAGAAACACCTGGGGGTGGAACTTGGGCTCATTCCGCACATGCAAAATAATGCACTTTCAAACTGCTTTCGGTGCTCTTTGAAGCTGTGCGGAATAGCAAAATTCACTTGCAAACAGTTGTGAAAGTGGTTTGAAAAATTAGATGCACCCGAATAACCGGAGGCAGCCATTGCTGCCGGGGTGAGCAACGGAGCAAAATAAGGGGCATGCATGGCTTGACGGCATGCTGCAGAACCGGGTGCAATGATTGGCTCCCAGCCGTAAAGGCGGGAGGAGCCGGGATATATAAGGATGCCTCTCCCAGTCCACCCCGTTCCTGGCTGCGAGACCCAGCAAGGCATGGTGGTGCTGGTTGGTGTCTCGTGTAAGGCCCGGAAGGAGACTGGTTGCGGCCTTTTTTCACTGTCCTTCTCTCTTGCTTCTATTCCTACTCACCTTCCTTCATTTCCTCTCTATTCTCTTTGCCTTCCTCTGGTCGTCGGCCGGTCTCGAAGTTTGCAATGGGGCCAAAGCGGGCCAAGAGCAAGGAGCTCCCCTTGGGGGGGCCGGCACCTTCGGGCAGAGCCCGAGCCCTCTTTAACAGGGTCCGGGCCCAGACCGGCCCAGGGACTTCGGACGAGGGCCCCGTGGTCGGTCGTATCGGAGCGGCTGTGCAGGCGGCCGCCGCCGCGGCCTTGGGCTTATCCCCTATCGGCAGGGGCAGGCCGGCGGGACCGGGGGAGCAGTCCTCCCCGGCTGGGGAGGCTCTCCCTGCATCTTCCGGCGGCGCCGGATCGGTCCCCCGGCCCTGGCCTGCCAGCGAGCTGGGCCCCGATTCCACCCTGGACCGGAACCTGGCGGACACGCTGCTGCACTTCTCCCAGGCCCTCGGCGGAGTGGCCGGGGAATCCGGGACCCCCTGCGGCGCAGGGGAATCCGAGCCCCCCGCGTCGGCGGCTGCTGGCGCGGTGCGGACAGGCACTGCAAGTGGAACGGCGGAGGACCTCCAGCTCTCCCCACCGGTCAGCGCGTCCACGTCGGTGGACGCGTCCATTGGTCCCTCCGAGCGAGAGGGCCGGAGGAAGAAGCGGTCGTCAAGGCGTTCCCGTTCCTCCAGATGGTCTCCCAACTCTTCGTCGTCGGGTGAGTCTACTGAGGACAATGACTTGCAGGCTAGTTGGGAGTTCCGGTTCCAGGGGGAGTAGGTGCCCGCTCTCTCCCCTTGGCTCATGAAGCGCAGGCGCTTGGGGGGGATTGAGGCGCCATCTTCTGGCCCAGTCCCCGGCGACAACGGCAACCCTCCCGGGTCCCATCTCCCCAGGAAGCTCCGGGAGCGGGCGCTTGACAGGTACTATGTGGATATTTTCAGGTTTCCTCGGCGGGAGGGGGAACACGGCTTGTCTGGCGGGAAGGCTGACAAAAAACGGAAGGACCCGGCGGCAGCCGAGCGGAATTTCAACAGCTGGCTGCAGGGTTTCACTGAATACCTAGCCCTCATTGGGGCCGCCTACCCCCTGCGGGCCTGGCAGTTGGCGGCCCATATGGCCCATGTGCTTCGGGCCCAGGCGCTGGCTGGTGAACCTCACGCTGCCATAGCCTACCACGGCACAGGGCCATACGCAAGAACGCTTCCTGCACAGGCGAGCTAAGCTTCCGGCTGGGGATTCTCATCTGCACGACCAAACCTGGATGGTTGTGGTCCAGCCTGCCATGAAAGGGGCTGCGGAACCCTCCTTCCCGGACAAGTCCAACAGGGCTTACCTAGGGCGGGCGGGGGCCAAGGGGCTCTGTTGGGAATTCAATAGAGGCGCTTGCCAGCGACCCAAGTGCAGGTACGAGCACGTTTGCTCCAACTGTTCCGGAAACCACAGCAGGGTGAGCTGCCCCAAGCCAGCCGGCTGCTCCCCCTTTTGGCAGGCCCGGTCCCCTGGCGCCGGGCCCTCCCAAAAAGAAGCAGGTGGCCAGGGCAGCGCTACCACCGCCCAGAAGCACTGAACTCCTCGCCCAGCTGCAGTCCTTGGCCCGGGTGGGGGTGCTGCTGGACTGGCTGCAGCATTATCCCAACAGGCGCGTGGCGCGCATGCTGGGCAATGGTTTTTTCAACGGGCTTCAGGATTCCCTATCGGGGCCTCTGGAAGGCCTACCAGGCGAACAACAAAATCAGTTCGCGATCACCCTGGCGTGGTGGCTGATAAGCTTGATAAAGAAATCAGGGCCGGTCGCATCGGTGGCCCTTACAGCCACCCGCCTCTCCCCAACCTCAGGGTCTCCCCCATTGGCATAGTGCCCAAGAAGGCCCCGGGGAAGTTTCGCTTAATTCAACACCTCTCCTACCCCTGGGGCGACTCAGTGAACGATTACATCGACCCTGAGCTTTGCACAGTCCGGTACGCCACCCTGGACGAAGGGGCCACGTCGTCTCATCAGGCAGGCCGCACAGGTGCCTCCCCTAGCAAAATGTGACATCCAGTCAGCCTTCCGCTTCTGCCTATTTCCCCGCTGGGATTTCTCGAGCTGCTGGGCATCCACTTCCAGGGCATGTGGTAACGTGGACAAGGCTCATGCCCATGGGTTGCTCCATTGCCTGTGCCGCCTTCAAGGGTTTTAGCACCTCTCCCTCAAAATGGGCCTTCAGGGCAGAGGGAAATTCCTCCGGGCTGGTGACCCATTACCTAGATGATTTCCTGTTCATTGGCAGGCGGGGCACCAGGGAGTGCGAGATCGCCCTACAGGCTTTCCAGACACTGGCAGCCGAGCTAGGGGTCCCCCTGGCCCCCCACAAGATGGAGGGCCCCATCCCCGCCCTCAGCTACCTGGGCATCCACCGGATACGGTCTTAGGCACGTCATCTCTCCCTGGCAACAAACTCTTGGCCTTAACCAACCTGCTTCAGCCCGTCCTCCCCCTGCGCAAATGCAGGATGCGCCTGGTGCAGTCCTTACTGGGCCATCTCAATTTCGCCTGCAGGGTGGTGGCACCAGGCAGGGCTTTCTGCTCCCGGCTGGCGACATTGTTGTCTGGCCGCAAGTCCCCTGACCACCACATCAGGGTCTCCCGGGGCCTAAAAGATGATCTGCAGGTCTGGCTGTCCTTCATCCAAGGCTTCAACAGCATCTCCTTGTGGCAGACACCCCTGGAGCCCGGCTTGGAGTTGCAGGTGCACTCTGACGCCTCTGGGGCTCATGGTTTTGGTGTGTATTTTCAGGGTCAGTGGGCACAGGGCTTGTGGCCTCCAACATGGCACGTGCAGGGCATCACCAGGGACCTCACTTTTCTAGAACTGTTCCCCATCTTGCTGGCGGCGCACATTTGGCACGATCTCTGGCTCAATAAAAGGGTGCTTTTCTGGTGCAATAACCAGGCGGTGGTGCGTGTGGTGAACAGGCAGTCGAGCAAATCTGCACGGGCTGGGCAGCGCGCTTGGTTCGCAATCTTGGTTCTCACCTGCCTCCCACCTATAACATTTCTTTTAAAGCTGCTTGCTCCAGGTTTTGCAGAAATGAGATCGCTGATGCTTTATCTCGCCAGCAGGTGTGGATCGAGCCCCGCCTGGCCCCCTGGCGGAGCTGTTCGGCGACAGTGCCGGGCGCCCCTGTGGAACCTTTGGCAGCTTAAACCATCATCGCAGAGGTGTGTTTTGGAACTCGCTGGCACCGGGCCACACGCGAGGCAGTGCACGACTATTGTGAGCCGCTGCGCCACTTCTGGAGCTATGCAGCGCCCAAGGGGCTCTGCCTGTGGCGGGGTGGGACACAGGCCTCCTACTTGAGTATATTTGGTACAACCCATGGGCGGGGATGCACCCACGCTCCATGGGGTGCAACTGGCTGGCATCGCCTTTTACTGCAGGGTTTCTGGCTTCCCAGATGTGACCAAGGCATTTGTAGCTTCTGCCGGGCTGGTGGCGGGCTGACGGGCGGGTGGGCCCCAGACAGAGGGACCTCTGGCCCCAGTCACCAGGGGAGGTGTTAAGGGCATGGTCACCGGGGAGCTGGCGCGCAGGTGTGCGCCCCACGCCTATGAGCTGCTTACTTTTCGCAGAGTCAGCCTTTCACCTGGCGCATCATGGGGGCTTTCAGGCCCGGGGAACTAGTTGCCCCCCCACTAGGGACCGGGCCGCCGAAAGCAATCATACCGCTGCTACAAAGGGGAGCACCTCGCCCTGTCAGGGGGGACATGGCTCTATGCGTGGCATTGCTCCATTCCAAAACGACCAGGAAGTCCGCCGGTGCCTGGGTCACCATGCCGGGTCCTGCCGGGCGACGCCACCTGCCCCCTCGGCCTCCCTCATCTCTTGGCTTCGCACAGGCCTCGGATGGGCGGCATGCCCTGGTACACGAGGACGGTTCCCCCCTCACCGGGTTCCAGATGCTGGCGGTGTTTTGGGCATGCTTGGCCCGGGCCGGGCTGCCAGCCGCCGAATTCGGCTTGCACTCCTTCCGAATGGGGGCCACCACAACCGCCCGGGCGCAGGGAGGGCAGGGGCCTAGGAGGACATCCGCATCCTTGAGGAGGTGGGCGGTCGGGGGCCTTTCAGGCTTACATTCGCCCCCATCTGACTTGTTGATTCTCTTCACAGTGCCTCCAGGGACGCCGCAGACTGTTTTTCGACAGGTGTGGGTCATGGGGCACAGCCTTGTCAACAGAGCTGGGGACTACGCCTGCTCATCCGACTGGGGCCAGCATCTCAGACTCGGGGCTCACATAAGGATTACCTGGCTGGGGCAAGGGCACATGCTTTGGCACGAACTTGAGCCCAAGCTCATCGAGTACATTTTCCAGTTGGCCACACCAGATCTCCTAGTTATCCACCTGGGGGAGGAGGATCTCCCGGCCAGGTCGGGTCTGGAACTCCACTGGGCTGTGGTCACCACGCTGCGGAGCCTCGCCAGGCATCGGCCCGGCATGACTTTGGTTTGGTCCGAGGTGCTGCAGTGGGTCCACTGGAGGGGAGCTCTCGACCCCACTGCCGTGGATAGGGCCTGCAGAAAAGTCAATAAGGCGGCCACCAAGGTGGTGCTCTCCCTCGGGGAAGTGGTGGTGGACCATGCGGAGATCACCCAGGACAACAAAGAACTTTTTGTTTGAGCCGGGATTTCATGCCTGCCTGTCCCGCTGGGGGGGCATGGACCCTGTAGGCTGCTAATCGGTCCGTACACCCTCCTCCACTGGGTCCTGTCAAACAGGCTCAGGCTTGAGGAGCTTAGCGGGAGCTGCAAGGGGCAGCTCAGGGCTGGTTTGCAACGGGTGTCGCACATCTGGGGAGAAAACGAGCCCTTCCCGGGCTGGGTCTCCCAGGCTTGTGCCCTGTGGAAGGGCCGGGGGGTGGGGCGGGCAGGCTGGCAGACCGGCAGGCCGGGCCGCTGCCCGACACCCCAGGGAGTGGGGTTGGGTCGGGCCGATAGGCGGCCGAGGGCTTAGCTGGTGCCCGACACCCCAGCAAGCACGGGAGGAGGGTGGGCCGTTAGGCGGCCTCGGGCTTAGCCAATGCCCATCTCCTCAGCAGGGGCGGGAAGGGTGAAGCCGGAGTGTTATCTCTGGGACTTCCCTTCCCGTCAGTTTCCCAATGGAGATTGGGATGTGATGTATGCTAATCTGGCTTGTCAGCTTCCAGCTCTTATGTACATAGTTCATGTTTGATTATGTTATTGAATAATTAATAAACTGGGCTGCAGCCCATTCCTTTCCAGCCTGTTGTTGTTGTGTGATTATTGAGCGAAGAAAGGTCTCACCATCTGCAGCAAATTAGATGCACCCGAATAACCGGGGGCTTTATTGCTGCCGGGTGAGCAACGGAGCAAAATAAGGGGCATGCATGGCTTGGATCGCATGCTGCAGAACTGCTGCTGCAATGATTGGCTCCCAGCCGTAAAGGCGGGAGGAGCCGGGACATATAAGGACGCCTCTCCCAGTCCGCCCCCTTCCTGGCGATGAGACCCAGCAAGGCGTGGCCCACCCTCCCTCCCTATGGTCTTAGGGGTTGGGGGGTTGTGGTCCTTACTGTCGCAGTCCTGGCGGGTTTGCAACGGGTGTCGCACATCTGGGGAGAAAACGAGCCTTCTGGCTGGGTCTCCCAGGTTTGTGCCCTGTGGAAGGGCCGGGGGGTGGGGCGGGCAGGCTGGCAGGCCGGCAGGCCGGGCCGCTGCCTGGCACCCCAGGGAGTGGGGTTGGGTCGGGCCGATAGGCGGCCTTGGGCTTAGCTGGTGCCCGACACCCCAGCAAGCATGGGAGGAGGGTGGGCCGTTAGGCGGCCTCGGGCTTAGCCGGTGCCCGTCTCCTCAGCAGGGGCAGGAAGGGTGTTATCTCTGGGACTTCCCTTCCCGTCAGTTTCCCAATGGAGATTGGGATGGGATGTGCGACCCGTTTGCCGCCCAGCTCTTATGTACATAGTTCATGTTTGATTATGTTATTGAATAATTAATAAACTGGGCTGCGGCCCATTCCTTTCCAGCCTGTCGTTGTTGTGTGATTATTGAGCGAAGAAAGGTCTCACCGTCTGCAGCAATGCATTATTTTGCATGTGCGGAAGGGGCCTTGGGGAGGGCAAGGGTTTGGGGAGGGAAGAGACTTCAGCAAGGGATTCTGTCACAGAAGCTACCTTCTGAAAAAGCTATTTCCTCTAGGAGAACCGACCTCTGTTGTCTGGAGGTCAGTTGTAATGGCAGGAGATCTTCAGGCTTTCCCTGGTAACCCAACTGCTAAGGACTCTCAGTGTATCAGCTATGCAGGCACAACCCTCCTTAGCTATGTGGTGGGATGAAATGATGGGTCCTGACGCAACCATTGACCTTATTGGGGCAACTGACACCATGTTGCTGGGGATGCCCTAGCAAGTGGTCCAAACTCTATGGTTGAATCAGAGACCATCACTTGCAACATGGCTGCATTACTTAGAATTATAGAACCATATGGTTGGCAGGGACCATAGAGACCATATAGTCCAACCCCCTGCTCAGTTCAGGATCAGACAAAAGCATCTCAGACAAAAGAAGAGACCCATCATGCCATAGCACACTGTATTCCCAACAATAGCCTTCAATCCTCAAGAGATACTTTTCAGAGGGTTAAGGCCAGAGGTGGGATCCAGCAGGTTCTTATCAGTTCCCAAGAGTGGGTTACTAATTATTTGTGTGTGCCGAGAGGGGGTTACTAATTGGGTCTGCTTTTCCATTAGAAATTCCTTTAGGTCCAAAAATCATAAAGTCCTGTTGTTTCCTCCGTGGCTGGTTAGCGAAGGTAGACAACGGGATAATTCTCCCTGTTGGGCTGTTTTAAAAACATGTTTTAGAAATATGCTAACGTTCTTTGTTTAAGGAAAGTATCCTTCTTTTGATTTCTAGAAACAAAATTAAGCATTTGAAAGTATTAAGTATTTGACAGGCAGGCAATTAGAGGAGAAGTAGTTGTTTCTGTTGGCAGTAGACGATAGGACTTGCTATAATGAGTTTAAATTATGGACAGAAAGATACCAGCTGGAAATTAGGAACTTTTTTTTTACGGTAAGAGTTTTTTTACAGTAACAGAGAAATTGTTAGTGCCCCACCCCCGGAAAGTCCCGGCCACGCCCCTGTCGTGCCCCGGCCTGCCCCGCCCCATTGGCGCTATGCCACTGTTTGAATCCCACCACCGCGGGAACCTGTTGCTAAAATTTTTGGATCCCACCATTGGTTAAGGCAGAACAGGACAGTCTACCCATTGGTTCCATTGTTGGTTCATTGAATTCAGCCCAACAGCTTAATTACGTTTTGACCAGATCTCTGGGGTGGGGTGGAGGAAGGGCTGGACACAAGGAGTATTTATTGGGAAAAATGCAATCTGCCCATGCTCAGAATCCAACTGTTATACTTTCCCTTCTTGTACTCTTGAATGAAACCCCACCACTGCAAACAGATGCCACATTTGAACTCTGATGAGCTATGGATCAAATTAAACCCAGCCTTATAGGCTGATTGATTGGCGCAATGCTCTTCATATCAATCCCTAAAATAAGTCTGACTGCTCCGGTTAATCGTTTTCAAATTGGAAGCAGGCGCATTAGCAAGTCTAACAGCAGGCTGTTTTCTTGTTCAGGGAGTGTGACAAACTGCAGGCGTCGCAATGGGTTCCTAGACTGGCCCCGGTCCATCTGAACCAAACACAAAATCATCATAGTCTCTTCATAAATACAGACAACCATTTGGGCATAGATGAGAAGGCAAGTGGTCACCTAGGCATATAGATGTTGCAAAGCTATGGTTCCCAACTCTTTTTCACTCGTGTACCCTTTGGCAACCCATTTCCTTAAAACTGTACCCTCATATTAGCAAATCCATTATTGTTATTATTGTAGATTTCACAGCTGCCAGATCTTTAGCTGGTTGTTGGCCTTCATTACAATTCGAGCCTCACCCGGATGCCTAGGAAGTTGTAATGTATCAGTGTAGTATCCGTGCGGATCCCAGCAGGGCTGCCTTCTGAATTTGACCAATGTTAATTTTGTCAATTCGAAGATGTTTCAAGTGCTGCCCTAGTGTTTTTGGGATGGTGCCCAGCGTGCCGATTACCACTGGGACAACCTCAGCTGGTTTGTGCCATAGACGCTGAAGCTTGATTTTCAAATCGCGGTATCTAGTGACCTTCTCGTGTTCTTTTTCAATGACCCTGCTGTCACCGGAGACTGCTATGTCGATGATGGTCACTTTCTTGTCCTCGATCATGGTGATGTCTGGTGTATTGTGTTTCAACACTTTGTCCATTTGAATTCGAAAGTCCCACAGGATCTTGACCTTCTCATTTTCTATTACTTTCTCTGGACAATGTTCCCACCAGTTCTTAGCTGTTCTTATGTTGTAAATTCTTGCATAAATCCCCATGGATCATCTTGGCCACTGAGTTGTGTCTCTGTTTGTACTCAGTCTGGGCAATCTTTTTGCAGCAGCTGAGGACATGATCTACAGTTTCATCAGCTTCTTTGCACAATCTGCATTTTGCATCATCATCACCATCACCATCACCATCATCATCCCCAAATGCTCTGTTGTGTACACCTGGAGGTATGTATACCCCACGTTGGGAACCACTGAGTTTTGATTCTTATCTATTGATCCAAGCATAGATTATTCAACACTTTCCGTATACAAAAATCACAAATGCATAGATTTTATACTAATTTAAGGATCAAGCAGCCCCATCCAAGAGCCCACCTGCCCTAAAGAGGCTTCGCAATGGCCTCCCCACCAACGAAATGTAGCATGATAGCCATGTTTAGATATTTGAAGGGATGCCATATTGGTGAGGAAGCAAACTTGTTTTCTGCTGCTCCAAAAACTAGGACCAGGAGTCATGAGTTCAAGGTGAATGAGAAGAGATTCCACCTAAACATCAGGAAAAATTTCCTGACAGCAAGGGCTGTTCGACAGTGGAATGCACTACCTCAGAGTGTGGTGAAGTCTCCTTGTTCAGAGGTTTTTAAACAGGGGCTGGATCTGACAGGAGTGCTTTGATTGCATGTTCCTGCATTGCAGGGGGTTAGACTTGATGGCCCTTGGGGTCTCTTCCAACTCTTTGATTCTATGGGCGATTCCTCACACAAGTAAAATAGGTTCGACCCAGTTCCCTGAGAAGGGTACTAACCTAGGTTGAAGCCATTGTTTCCCACTGCAACCAGCTTGATTCCAGCTCGGAGGGCGGGATCATCCTGTGCCTCTTTGCCGCTCCGTTCCGATTGGCTACTGTTCTATGGCCATGTTCCGTCTATCCCCACACAAGTTATAAAAAAACCTGCCACAGGAATGGAGGGACGAAGGTGGCATTTTTTTGATTGGCCATCTGTATGCATGCCCGAAACACTCAGCTGTGATTGGCTGAATGGGGGACTCCTGGCACCAGAGATGCCGCACTTTACTGGAATCGAGCTGAGTTCGAGCGTGGTTCCCTGAAAAAGTAGTCGTTCCCAACTGGAGTCGGAAATTTGACCATTACACGGGGCGAAGCTGGTACAAAACCACGTCGATCCCAGTGGTTGTGCGGAGCACTTAGGTCGAACTCAGCTCGAACTTAGGTCGATAACGCAAGTGCAGAATCGACCTATGAAGAAGCCTCTATGGGGCTCAGTAGACTTACACAGCTCCAAAGGATCTAAGTTTACAGTCCTGGCCGCTGGCTGTGAATGGCTCGGAGGGAGCCAACAAAATTTGGCTCTTCCACAGCCATACCTTCAGCCCCCCCCCCCCGCTATGCTGGGATGCTGATGCTGCATCTACCACCCCATACCAGCACAGGAGGGTGGCAGCAGAATTGCCCCTCTGCTGAAACAAGTGCCCCATGGAGGGTAAATCCAGCGGCATAACTGCATGCTGCTTCCACTGGTGGATTTGCCCCTCCCCCATGGGGCTCACAAGAGGAATTGTATATAGAATATATACATTCTATATTTATATATATTTTTCCAAGAGGAATTTTATATGGAAAAGGATATTGAAAGTTTCTTTTTGAAAAGATTCCAAGTACTCTCTTAGAGTGAGCAATGAGAACATAAGAACATAAGAACTAGCCTGCTGGATCAGACCAGAGTTCATCTAGTCCAGCACTCTGCTACTCGCAGTGGCCCACCAGGTGCCTTTGGGAGCTCACATGCAGGATGTGAAAGCAATGAGGTACATTGGTCAGTGTCTGAAGTGACTGGGGTTCAAATCCCTGCTTCCCGCTTCGCTTACTATAGGCACACACTTCGTCCTTTTTTCTCTGTGCCTCCGAAAACCATCATCGTTCCAAATTAATTGAAAGCCGACAACTTGGCTCATCATTGGAATCATTGATTATAAAAACGAAATGCCTAAATTTGCACACACAAAAAAAACAATTTGTCTAACTGCCAAACAAAGGGAAACAAAAAATGAGTTAGGCACACCATCTTGGGCTTAATATGTACCCCTTAATGACTACTGCAAAACGCGACTGGCAGTATAAATGTTAACATTCTGTTTTGCTTTTTTTGGTTGAGTCTGATAGATGCTTCGTGCAAAGCTTGCCTATCCTCCAAAGAGCTGAGAGCAGAGGTGGGATCCAACCAGTTCTCACCTCTTCTCTAGAAGTGGTTACTAATTTTTCTCTGAGTGCCGAGAAACAACCTCCCTGTCCAATAGGGACTGGAGGTACATGTGTGCGGCGGCACCACTGTTTGAATCCCACCACTATTGGAACCTGTTATTAAAATTTTTGGATCCCACCACTGGCTGAGAGCACCATAAGAACATAAGAACATAAGAACTAGCCTGCTGGATCAGACCAGAGTTCATCTCGTCCAGCACTCTGCTACTCACAGTGGCCCATCAGGTGCCTTTGGGAGCTCACATGCAGGATGTGAAAGCAATGACCTTCTGCTGCTGCTGCTCCTGATCACCTGGTCTGCTAAGGCATTTGCAATCTGAGATCAAGGAGGATCAAGATTGGTAGCCATAGATTGACTTCTCCTCCATAAATCTGTCCAACCCCTTTTTAAAGCTATCCAGGTTAGTGGCCATCACCACCTCCTGTGGCAGCATATTCCAAACACCAATCACACATTGCGTGAAGAAGTGTTTCCTTTTATTAGTCCTAATTCTTCCCCCCAGCATTTTCAATGGATGCCCCCTGGTTCTAGTATTGTGAGAAAGAGAGAAAAATTTCTCTCTGTCAACATTTTCTACCCCATGCATAATTTTATAGACTTCAATCCTATCCCCCTCAGACATCTCCTCTCCAAACTAAAGATCCCAAACGCTGCAACCTCTCCTCATAAGGAAAGTGCTCCAGTCCCTCAATCATCCTCGTTGCCCTTCTCTGCACTTTTTCTATCTCTTCGATATCCTTTTTGAGATGTGGCGACCAGAACTGAACACAGTACTCCAAGTGCGGTCGCACCACGGCTTTATGTAAGGGCCATACATGGTCCCTGTATAAGGACCATATGTGGTCCTCCTTTCCCCATGTTCCTCTCAGAACTCTTCTGTGAGATATGTTAGGCTGAGAGAGGGTGAAAGGCCCAGCATCACCCAGAACAGAGATGGCAGAAGAGAAGTTCAAACCTGAGTCTCCCAGATTCTCATCTGACATGTTAATCTGGGCACTCAACTGGCTGGCAGTGTTAAAGGTACTGTGACATTCCTGTTTGCTTGTAAGTCAGGGATAGGGTTCTCAATTTCCTGCTCTGAGGTTTGCACAGCAGAGACTGGTACCTTTGAAACACCAGCAAGGTGATAAAGGCAGTGGTGGGATCCAAAAATTTTAGTAACAGGTTCCCATGTTGGTGGGATTCAAACTGTGGCGTAGCACCAATGGGACTGGGCGGGGTACAACAGAGGCGTGGCCGGGCATTCCTAGGGCGGGGCATTCCTGGGCGGGGCTGTGGCAAGGACGCAGCCGCTGCTTTGATCCTTGGGCGGGAAACCAATTTACGCAGGCGCAGGCTGCCACGCACGCCGGTGCACCTCCTGCTAGACTGCTTCAAGTTCTGCGCACTACTGCTGAGAGGAGGGGCGTGACTAAGGCAAAAATCACGTGGCAAAATCACCAATTAGTAACCCCCTCTTGGCACACACAAATAATTAGTAACCTACTCTCGGGAACCTGTGTGAACCTGCTGGATCCCACCTCTGGATAAAGGAATGAGAGCAATGGCTTCAGGGCAGAAGAGCTCACACAATTTACAATTCCAAGTAATAAACAGTACTAAGGACTAGGAACTCCACTGAGGGGCACCAGGCCTCCCCTTATAGTGGAAATTTGCTCTGATGTCCACCATTGCCTCAGGTACCAGTGAGAATTATTGGGGTGAGCAAGAAGCCTGGCATCACTTTCTGTTTAAAATGGAAGTATCATGGGATGCTCTAGCATTCCGCTTGAACTCTATGGTAAAAAAAAAATAGAGGGCTGCGCTCTAGCATTTCACTGAAATTCTATGGTAAAACCAGAGAGTTTCAGTGAAACGATAGGGTGCATCTCTTTGTGTAGGCGCAGAGGATATTCTGAGGATTTCTTAAATCCATATAGAAAATTAATATTTCTTTATTTTCAGAGTCTTCATAATTTTGTGCTATAATCATAATGAATTGAATGAAATGTATGCAGGGCTTTTGCTCTTTGCTCTTCGTTCCTGTTGCTACCCAGAACAGTAGCAGCCTTGATGAAATACCCTTTGTTCTAACTTATCCCTTTTAGAAACTAGAAGATGTTAAACTATGTTGTCCTTAAGGTCTTCTTGTCCTTACTGGCACCATAAGTCTGCCCATTTTCTGATACAAACTAAAACACAGCCAAATGTTTAGGCTCTTTGTTTAGATAAGTAGGGCAACTGAGAACAATACTGATAAGATGATGCTGGGCCTTAGTTCACAATACGTCAAAAGCGTGAACTAATGACACTCTCCAATAAGGGCATCTGCTTGACTAAAATGTTTTGGGTAAGGGGCTGATCTCCACCCTCTTCAATGATTGACTGCTGATGCTAACTTTAGGGTGTATTCTTTCTAATGGTACTAGTTTGATGTAACCTATAAAAGTAAGAAACTTCAGCCATTTTGGTGTGGCTCCTCTGATGCTAACTTGCCCTTTGTTGGCCTAAATAAGTGCAGAGAAGGGCAACGAGGATGATTGAAGGATTGGAGCACTTTCCTTATGAGGAGAGGCTGCAGCGTTTGGGACTCTTTAGTTTGGAGAGGAGACGTCTGAGGGGGGATAGGATTGAAGTCTATAAAATTATGCATGGGGTAGAAAATGTTGACAGAGAGAAATTTCTCTCTCTTTCTCACAATACTAGAACCAGGGGGCATCCATTGAAAATGCTGGGGGGAAGAATTAGGACTAATAAAAGGAAACACTTCTTCACGCAATGTGTGATTGGTGTTTGGAATATGGTGCCACAGGAGGTGGTGATGGCCACTAACCTGGATAGCTTTAAAAAGGGCTTGGACAGATTTATGGAGGAGAAGTCAATCTATGGCTACCAATCTTGATCCTCCTTGATCTCAGATTGCAAATGCCTTAGCAGACCAGGTGCTCAGGAGCAGCAGCAGCAGAAGGCCATTACTTTCACATCCTGCATGTGAGCTCCCAAAGGCACCTGGTGGGCCACTGCGAGTAGCAGAATGCTGGACTTGATGGACTCTGGTCTGATCCAGCAGGTTAGTTCTTATGTTCTTATGTTCTTATGTTCTTATGAATAAAACTATTTCTTTAATTTTATTCCTTGTCGGCTTGAGCTTTTTGGGCTTAAATATTTTTAACTAGTTACCTCGCGGTAACATTTGTCACCTCCAGTTTAAACAGGAAGTGATGTAGGCATGAGAGGCTCCACCCCCGAATTTCTCCAGCAGGTTGCAAGCTGCGGCCCGGGAATTGTAACTTGACACTAACCAAACTGATGCTTGCAGATGTCAGAGGAGGGGACAGACTGTTCCATTGTCATTGCCCAATAAATACACCATTGGGCTAAGTCTTCTTCCCTGCTTTTTTTTAAACATCTGCAGTCAAGTAATGTATATTCCTAATCGGCTTCTTTCAGTGGATAAATTGTGCCATAGTTACTGGATTTATCAGCCGTCTCTGTCCCGTCAGATAATATTTATTTCTGTTCGCTTGTAATCCTTCCCTGGTGTTTTGGATCAAACAGAGGCATAATTTAAGTAAATAAGATACAACATAATGCAATTAAACAATCCCCGTAAGCCCGAAGCATCAAGGCGACATGCAATTACCTTGTGTGATATTTTTAAAGGCGTACGGTATGTGCATACATGTACAAGGCTTGATTAAATCCTAGGTCCAGGAGGATTTACCCTCAAGGTTGGTCTATCAATTTCATTCATTCATTAAGTCATTCATATTCGTTCATTCATTTGACCTTTCGTCTAAGGCAGAGGTCTTCAAACTATGGCCCCCCAGATGTTCATGAACTACAATTCCCATCAGCCCTGCCACTTAGCCATGCTGGCAGGGGCTGATGGGAATTGTAGTCCATGAACATCTGGAGGGCCATAGTTTGAAGACCCCTGGTCTAAGGTCATGTATAGGTCAGGCGCAGGGGTGTCAAACTCGTGGCCCTCCAGACGTTCATGAACTACAATTCCCATCCATCCCTCCCAACATGAGCACTGGCAATACTGGCAAGGGCTGATGGGAGTTGTAGTTCATGAACATCTGGAGGGCCGCGAGCTTGACACCTGTGGGACAGAGCATTCGACCAGGTCGGGACCGGAGCCGAAAAAGTTCTCAGTTGCACGATATAGAGGGCAACAATGAAGTCAAGTGTGACTTGGGTCATACACAGATGGCTTTTCTCTCCGGGATGGTTTCGAGAGCCCTCCCCCTCCTGATTCAGACCACATGTTTTCCTTGCAAATTTACTTATTTTATTTTAATTTTATTTATAATCTGATTGACAGGCTGCCTTTCCCATGATGGGCTCAGGACAACGTACAACAGAATGTCGTGATTAAAATTAACGTTTGGTTCTCGCCAGTGTTTCCCAATGGGGCCATAAAATCCACTGTAACTGAGGGGATTGAAGGGAAAATAGGGGAAGGGGAAAGGAGGGGGGAAGGGGATAAGGGCAGCTATGTTGGAAATGCCGACGCTTCTCTCAACCATAGACCTGGTGGAATAGCTCTGCATTGCAAACCCTGTGGAACTGAGCTACTGTGCACAGGGCTCGGCTCTCACTTGACATTCGACCAGGCCAGGACCAGAGCCGAAAAAACTCTGTCCCTGGTATAGAACAGCTGGATATTTTCCTTATGAGGAGAGGCTGCAGCATCTGGGACTCTTTAGTTTGGAGAGGAGACGTCTGAGGGGGGATAGGATTGAAGTCTATAAAATTATGCATGGGGTAGAAAATGTTGACAGAGAGAAATTTTTCTCTCTTTCTCACAATACCAGAACCAGGGGGCATTCATTGAAAATGCTGGGGGGAAGAATTAGGACTAATAAAAGGAAACACTTCTTCACGCAACGTGTGACTGGTGTTTGGAATATGCTGCCACAGGAGGTGGTGATGGCCACTAACCTGGATAGCTTTAAAAAGGGCTTGGACAGATTTATGGAGGAGAAATCGATCTACGGCTACCAATCTTGATCCTCCTTGATCTCAGATTGCAAATGCCTTAGCAGACCAGGTGCTCGGGAGCAACAGCCACAGAAGGCCATTGCTTTCACATCCTGCACGTGAGCTCCCAAAGGCACCTGGTGGGCCACTGCGAGTAGCAGAGTGCTGGACTAGATGGACTCTGGTCTGATCCAGCTGGCTTGTTCTTATGTTCTTATGTTCTAAGGCATGAATTCTTACATTTCCTCCCTCAACAGGATTGATTTCATCGGCCGCCCACCCCAGTTGTCCTGAAAAAAGAAGAGACACGGGGATTGTGGGTAATTCTGTGCTTTGTAGCACAAAAGAGCATGTGTTCCCCTGCAAACCAATCTATTTCCTGTACAGGGAGGCATAAAAGAAAACTTCCTTCACTGGAGAGATACAGCGAGAGAAGGCAGGGGGTTATACGCCTCAGGACTCTCCGGTTCTGCTGTCTCTGGGAAGCAGCATTGAGGTTCCGCACTGGTTGAGAACCAGATGTTCAATCCTGCGTCGCTCTTGGGAAGTTGCGACAAAGCCCCAAACAGCCGAATGACAACAATCTGTCAACTAGTCATCATTGTCGCGTGCTTCCCCCCCACTCTCATATCCCATTATTCTCCACCTTATGTCACTGTTTTTAGTCTGGAAATTGTTCATTGTTTATTTCGGCTCCTTCCTTCCATTGGTATTTTTTTTGTTGAAAAAATTTAATGACATTCTGCCATCGTGCCTGTTCTTTTGAGAGCCGGTGTCCCTTGCCTCTGCTAGGTGGGGAAGGGAAGGAACAGGAAAAACACAAGGACAGAGCAATTACTCATGACGATCCCGAAGTTCAAGTTTCGGTGACATTCAGGGTAGGAAGCATGATAAATGTTCCTCTTCATGTCTCTCTCCCATCAGATTTTTTTTCAGAAAATGATGATAAAGTCATTATTTACAGTGGAAACCATTGTGGCTTTCAGAGGGTACGTTTACATGAGCCAAACAAAAGAGCCGTATGTGTCTTAGCAGTGCATTCTTCATAGGGTTGTATTTTTTGGATCGGGGGATTTGGGAGTTACATGATGTCAAGTCCCTTCTGACCTACAGCAACCTTGTGAATTACTGGCCTCCAGACTATCCAGACTAAAACTCCCCTGTAACGTTTTGATTCAAATAAACTCCAGTGGGAAAGCACAGGATAGGAGTACTTCATAGAATCATGGAGCTGTAAGGGGCCATACAGGTCATCTAGTCTAACCCCTAACCCAATGCAGGATCAGCCTAGACTCAGACTCCTTCCGCACATGCAGAATAATGCACTTTCAAACTGCTTTCAATGCTCTTTGAAGCTGTGCGGAATAGCAAAATCCACTTGCAAACAGTTGTAAAAGTGGTTTGAAAATGCATTATTTTGTGTGTGCGGAAGGGGCCTCGGTGTCTGTCCAGATGATGCTTGAAGACTACCAGTGAGGGGAAGCTCACCACCTCCCTAGAAGAATGTTTACTCCCACTCCCTGCTGTAAATGGTTAACTCAAAGTTGTGCTCAAACTTCTGTTGACCATTAAGTTTGTTTTCTCACCTTTCCAAAATCACCCCTGTGTTTCTATTTTATTTTATTGCACGTTCAGTCCTTTACAAAGGTGTGAAATGGATGTCTGTGTAATTGTGGCTTGCTTTTGGCAGTTTTTCGACCTTCATCTTAGGTGCAGATTGCAAGAAGAAGAAGAAGAAGAAGAAGAAGAAGAAGAAGAAGAAGAAGAAGAAGAAGAAGAAGAAGAAGAAGAAGAAGAAGAAGAAGAAGAAGAAGAAGAAGAAGAAGAAGAAGAAGAAGAAGAAGAAGAATATGGCCCCATATGTCCCACGTCGGTCTCTGCGTTCGGCAGAGGCCAATCTACTGGAGGTCCCTGCCCCCTCTATGATGCAGCTGGCCTCCCACCAGGGCCAGGGCTTTTACAGCCCTGGCCCTGCCTGGTGGAATGCTCTTCCTCGCCAGTTGTCCGGTCTCCCATGGGACCCTTTGCAGTGAGATTCCGGTTGGGGCCTGTAAGACCGAAAGGTTATTCCGGCTTGGGCCTTTCTGCAGGAGGTCCGGCCGCTGATGTGGTGCCCCCCCCCATTAACAACTGAGATCCGCTGTTCCCCCCCCTCAGAGTCAGAGGAGGAAAGGTTAGACGCCATCTGTTTTAAATATTTATAAGTTTGGACCGCTGCATTTTAACTTGTATAAATTTTAGTATTTTATTCTATTATCCACTTGTATGTATTATGTTGTAAACCGCCCTGAGCCCTTTGGGGGAGGGCGGTATAAAAGTGGAATGAATAAATAAAGAAAGAAAGAAAGAAAGAAGAAGAAGAAGAAGAGGAGGAGGAGGAGGAGGAGGAGGAGGAGGAGTTTGGATTTATACCCCACCCGTAAGGAGACTCAAGGGGGCCCACAAGCTCCTTTCCCTTCCTCTCCCCACAACGGACGCCTTGTAAGATAGGTGGGGCTGAGAGAGTTCCGAAGAACTGTGACTAGCCCAAGGTCACCCAGCAGGCGTGCGGAAACACATCTGTTTCACCAGACAAGCCTCTGCCACTCAGGTGCTCTTAACCTGCTCTTAACCACTACGCCACTTTGGTCTAAGTGAGGTGTGGCCAGGGGTGTGGCCAACCAATGTGCTTCCACCGCCGGCTTTACCTCCAGATATGTAGGACCCAAAGCATGAGCTTTGGGGGGGGGGGGGCTTTTCAGCAGCAGGGAGGGTTTTTTTGTGTGCATTTTGCCTCTTGCACTGCCGAAAAGCCTTCTGGGAATGGCAGGGCGGCCGCGGTGTCCGGCCCGGCCATTGAGGGCTCTGGAGTGGGCTGCCGGATTACATAAATGGGCAGCCATGCAATATGAACCCAACGTTCGCGGGGAAGGAAATATCCCTTCAAAGCATCTGGCCCAGTTTGAGAATCCAAACATGAAATGTCCAAGTAGTTGAAGAGGACGAGCCCCCTGGTTCTGCGTTCATTTCATGGAGATACCAGATCCACTTCATCGGTGTTGGTTATTAGTTATTACCCTGTTTCCCCGAATATAAGACATCCCCAGAAAATAAGACATAGTAGAGGTTTTGCCGAAGTGCGAAATATAAGGCATCCCCCCAAAGTAAGACATAGCAGAGTTTTTGTTTGGCAGCATGCTCGACGAACAAGACACAGAACAATAAGACATCCCCTGAAAATAAGACATAGCACATCTTTGGGAGCAAAAATTAATATAAGACACTGTCTTATTTTCGGGGAAACACGGTAGTTATTAGTTATTAGTTCCCACCCACTATTTTCTTGGGACCGCAGTATTGTAAATAGAATTAATGTTCCTAGTAGGAGCTTGCTTGCAAAGCGTGTCCCTTCAATGGGTGGCCAAGAGTCCAATGGCATGCGGTTCTATTGTACTTGAAAACTGAATGGCCTGGCTTCTTTTTATGAGTCCATCTTTTTCCACATTGGGTCTTTTTTCTCCCGCCGCCTTCCGCTTTGCGTAGCTTTATTGTCTTTTCCATTAGATTCAAGTCCGGTAGCAACTTAGAGGCAGTGGTGGGATCCAAAAATTTTAGTAACAGGTTCCCGTGGTGGTGGGATTCAAACTGTGGCGTAGCGCCAATGGGGCTGGGCGGGGCATGACAGAGGCGTGACTGGGCATTCCGGTGGTGGGGCATTGCTGGGCAGGGCTGTGGCAAGGACGTAGCCACTGCGCCGGTCCTTGGGAGGGAAACGAATGCACGCAGGCGCAGGCTGCCACGCACGCCGGTGCCCCTCCTGCTGGACTGCTTCAAGTTCTGCGTGCTACTGCTGAGAGGAGGGGCGTAACTAAGGCAAAAATCACGTGGCAAAATCGCCAGTTAGTAACCCCCTCTCAGCACACACAAATAATTAGTAACCTACTCTCGGGAACCTGTGAGAACCTGCTGGATCCCACCTCTGCTTAGAGGCAAGAATTTTGGTATATAAGCAGTGGTGGGATTCTAATAATTTAACAACTGGTTCCCCCCCACACCTCCCCCACTGCACCTCCCCCCGCTGCCCACTTACCTGCTGTGGAAGGGTAGACGGGGCAACAGGGCCTTGTTGCCACTGCTCTGAAAGCCCCCTGGCTCCCCTGGGAGAAAGGACGACAGGGCTTTTAGTGCAGCCCAGGGGCAAGAAGCGTAGCTGCTCAGGGGCTCTGAAAGCCCCTCCCCCTCTCCTGGGAAAGGGGGCTATGGGACCTTGGAGCACCTTGGAGCAACCGGGCGGCAAGGCACCAGGCTGCTCCGGGGCTCTGAAAACCACTTTTAACAAACAGTTTGCCAAACTAAGAACAATTAGGCTATATGCCATTAAAGGTGTTGTTTTTGTTTTTATTTATTTATAATTGATTTTATATACTGCCCCTCCCCCAAAGGGCTCTGGGTGAAGAACAACACAATAAAACAACAATTACATTAAAACCCCATTAAAACAGCAAATTAACAAAATTACATTGGCGTCCAGCATAAAAACTTCATAAACCCACCCTGGAAAGAAACAAGATAAGAGAGCAGAGGGACCCCATAAGTATTAAGGGCCCAGAGTGTAAAAGGGAGGGGAAAGGGAGAAAGGGGCGCACATCAGCGGTCGGCCCCCACAAAAGCCCGGTGGAACAATGGAATTGAACAAAAAAATAGGTACCGGTTCTACCGAACCAGTGCGAACCGGCTGAATCCCACCACTGAAAATCTCTCAAGAGGCAAAGCTCTTGTCATCAGATACCAGACGTCTGATGAAGGGAGTTTGACTCGTGAAAGCTTATATTTAGGGGTGCCAAATTCCAGGTGGTGGCTGGAGATCTCCCACTACTACAACTAAACTCCAGGCAACAGAGATCAGTTTCCCTGGAGACAATGACTGCTTTGGAGGGGGAACTACGTGGCATCATACCACGCAGGGATCCCTTTCCTCCCTCTTTCCCAATTGCACTCCCCCTAGACTCCATCACCATCATCTCCAGGAAATTTCCCAAACCACAATTGGAAAATAGCAGCCATCAAGTCACCGGTGGCAGCCATTGTGACAGAGGCGAGCAGCACGAGGCAAAAGGAATGGGGCAGCCAGCTCTGAGGGCGCAGCTGCAGGGAGCTGCAACGATTGGCCCGAGCTGCAAAGGCGGGAACAGCAGAGCGCTTATAAGTGCCACGCCCCGAGTCTTGGCCTTCTTGGCTAGCCGAGGCTCAAGAGCAACGTGACCCATCCACCCTCCCTAGTTACAATTGTTATTGGTTGACATGTTGTAAATGGTTTTATTGTTATACTTGTACTTTTTGTCACAGCCCGGGGGGATGGCAACGGGAATCGCAACATCTGTGGGGAGAAGCCGAGCCGGGCGGCTGGTCTTCTCCATGGTTGGTGCCCTTAAGGAAGAGCCTGGGGGTGGGGTGGACTGGTAAGCAAGCCGGTAGGCTCAGCTGGTGCCCGCCACCCCAGCAGGAAGGGTTGACACCAAGGGTATCCACCCCGGTGGCTCCCGGCTTCCTGCCAATGCCCCAATAGGGATTGGGGACGGCATGGTCGGGTCAGCAACGGTGCTGACCTGCTGATGTTGCGATCCATTTGTCTCCCAGCTTCTTGAGTGTTATGTTTGTTAATTAATAAATTGGGCTGCAGCCCAATCTATTTCCAAACCCTTGTTGTGTTTATTTGCCGGGGAAGGGTCAACACCATCTGCACGCACTCCAACTTATGTCCTCAAATTCTCACGGGCCTCTCAGATCTAGCTGTTCTGCTACAGACAAAAAAAAGTCTACCTTCTGAAACTTGTTTTCTTTTCCAGCAAGTCTTTTCTTTTTATCGTGGTCAACATAAGTTGAAAGCTAAGCAAGGTTGATGCTTGGATGGGAGACCACCCAGGAAAACTCGGCCATGGAACACGATGGCAAACCACCTCTGCTTCTCGCTTGCTTTGATGGCAAGCCACCTCTGCTTCTCACTTGCCCTATGCTGGGGTTGCCATAAGTTGGCTGGGACTTGATGACATAGATGTATGCAGTGGTGGGATCCAAAAATTTTAGTAACAGGTTCCCATAGTGGTGGGATTCAAACTGTGGCGTAGCGCCAATGGGGCTGGGCAGGGCATGACAGGGGCGGGGCATTCCTGGACAGGGCTGTGGCAAGGACGCAGCCGTTGCGTCGGTCCTTGGGTGGGAAAAGAAATGCACGCAGGCGCAGGCTGCCACGCACGCCAGTGCACCTCCTGCTAGACTGCTTCAAGTTCTGCGCGCTACTGCTGAGAGGAGGGGCGTAACTAAGGCAAAAATCACGTGGCAAAACCACCCATTAGTAACCCCCTCTCGGCACACACAAATAATTAGTAACCTACTCTCGGGAACCTGTGAGAACCTGCTGGATCCCACCTCTGCACCTGTTGTACAAACGGTTACTTCCTGTTGATGCATCTAAGCTGTGAATACTCACTGAGTCCTTCAGTACTCTTGAGCTTGACCCTCGGGACCTCCAGAAATCTGTGCTGGCTTCCATAAAGCAGAATATGTTTGGGCCTAGAGCAAATATTAGCAAAAGGAGACAAATAACACGCAACCGGATTTCCCCCTACCTAATCTTCAGCGCAATCTACTGAAATCTCTCTTAACTGCCAAAAAGAGAGAGGGAGAAAAGGTCACAGCAATTACATTTCAGGACTGGCCACAGCAAGGACACATTCCTCCACAATTCCAGCCTCCTCTGGCATTCCTTCGCATGCATTAACCTTCATTTTATTTGATGAGCGAGTCTGATTTGTGTGTTTCTGTGTATATCATGAATAATTTCATTAAGAATCTTCCCGCACTGTATCTTTTGTTTCTCCCCCCCTCCCCCGTCCTTAAAATATTTACAATTTGTAATGCATAATAAATATGGAAGAGTAAGGATATGATTTCCCTGGGTTTACCATTATCGGAGGCTGTCGCGTCTTATAACCTTTCCCGGCGTCTACAATATTCAGTGCTTCAATTCAGCATCGGCGCGGCATTATCTCGGCACGATGACGAGACAACAGCCACGTCGGTGCGCCCCAGTCACTAATCATGTCTCCTTTGATTCGATTAGCATAGAAATGCTCTCGGATTTATGCAACATCAGGGAAAATGTGTTAAAAATACTTGTCAGTGTCCTGACGATTTATCTTAGTGCTTTGGAGAGGAAGAAATGTTGGGATGATTTTTTTAAATCTTTTTTTTTTCAAAAACAGAGAGCATGCTCTCCAGTCCCGATAGATGGACTGGCCTTGAAAGAACAGTTGTGGATAGATGGAATTTTTTCTCTCTTTCTCACAATACTAGAACCAGGGGGCATTCATTGGAAATACTGGGGGGGGGGGGAGAGAATTAGGACTAATAAAAGGAAACACTTCTTCACGCAATGTGCGATTGGTGTTTGGAATATGCTGCCCCAGGAGGTGGTGATGGCCACTAACCTGGATAGCTTTAAAAGGGGCTTGGACAGATTTATGGAGGAGAAGTCGATTTATGGCTACCAATCTTGATCCTCCTTGATCTGAGATTGCAAATGCCTTAGCAGACCAGGTGCTCGGGAGCAGCAGCAGCAGCAGAAGGCCATTGCTTTCACATCCTGCACGTGAGCTCCCAAAGACACCTGGTGGGCCACTGCGACTAGTAGAGTGCTGGACTAGATGGACTCTGGTCTGATCCAGCTGGCTTGTTCTTATGTTCTTATGTTCTTATGTGTTTGGAATTTGCTGCCACAGGAGGTGGTGATGGCCACTAATCTGGATAGCTTTAAAAAGGGCTTGGGCAGATTTATGGAGGAGAAGTCGATCTATGGCTACCAATCTTGATCCTCCTTGATCTCAGATTGCAAATGCCTTAGCAGACCAGGTGCTCGGGAGCAGCAGCAGCAGAAGGTCATTGCTTTCACCTCCTGCACATGAGCTCCCAAAGGCACCTGGTGGGCCACTGCGAGTAGCAGAGTGCTGGACTAGATGGACTCTGGTCTGATCCAGCTGGCTTGTTCTTATGTTCTTATGTTCTTATGGAAGAATCTTGTTTCTGACCCGGGGGCCTGCTTAGATTATTTAAACGGGGAGGGGAGCTGGCTGTGAATTTATGGTGCTCTGAATGTTCATTTTCTAGAACGAGAAAGATGGCAGACTTAAATACACAAGAAGCAATCATTCCATTGTAGTTTTGCCAGGTCCCCCGTAGCCACTAGCAGGTTTGGAAACACCTAGAGCCATGGTGGCGAACCTTTGGCACTCCAGATGTTATGGACGACAATTCCCATCAGCCCCTGCCAGCATGGCCAATTGTAGTCCATAACATCTGGAGTGCCAAAGGTTCGCCACCACTGTCCTAGAGCTTGGGGGGTCAGGGACCTCAGCGGGTACAATGTCATGGATCCCACCATCCAAAGTATCTATTTTTCTCCAAATGAACCGATTTCTGCAATCTGGAGATGAACTTGATTATGGGGATCCCTGTCTCCAGACAAAAGAGATCAGGTCCCTTTGAGAAAACAGCTTCTTTGGAGCTGTCACCACGTTTCAAAAAGGATATCGAAGAGAGAGAAAAAGTGCAGAGAAGGGCCACGAGGATGATTGAGGGACTGGAGCACCTTCCTTATGAGGAGAGGCTGCAGCGTTTGGGACTCTTTAGTTTGGAGAGGAGACTGCTGAGGGGGGATATGATTGAAGTCTACACAATTATGCGTGGGGTAGAAAATGTTGACAGAGAGAATTTTTTCTCTCTTTCTCACAACAACCACCACCACCTTTATTTGGCATTTAAAAATAGGTTCTAGAGCATTGCCAGACATTTTTGAAATACAAATCAAGAGTACATTCAAAGCGCAGACAGGAAGACTGTATATAGCAGTATACATTGCTTAGAAAGTTCTGTCACTTGTAAAAGAAATTTTGCTACTTTTTCCAAGAGCATGACATCTGTGTTGTTTAACAGAAGCTCCACAGCAAAGTCGAAGTCTTGGGTGTTGTAATTTTCGGACTGTAGTGGTATGAGGTTTTAGCAGTGATGTTTCAAAGCAGCCAGAGCCTGTCATCGGCTGGCATCTTCAGAGGATCCTCTGAAGATGCCAGCCACAGATGCAGGCGAAACGTCATGAGAGAATGCTGCTAGAACACGGCCATACAGCCCGGAAACCACACAGCACCCAAGTGATTCCGGCCGTGAAAGCCTTCAACAATACAAAGTCAGAGTCACTTTCAGATTTGTCTAGGGCCAGCCTGGGAGAGAAATTCCTGATGCCCACATATCTCAGACAGTCAAGAATAATGTGAGCAAGAGTCTCCACTTGATTTTTACAGTGTGGACAAACCTGATCCTGGAGAGAAATGGATAAGTAACGACCCTTTGTAATGGCTGATGGGAAGGTATTGGATTGGGCCCTTGTGATAATGCCTTAGCAGACCAGGTGCTCAGGAGCAGCAGCAACAGAAGGCCATTGCTTTCACATCCTGCCTGTGAGCTCCCAAAGGCACCTGGAGGGCCACTGCAAGTAGCAGAGTGCTGGACTAGATCAGGGGTAGGGAACCTGTGGCTCTCCAGATGTTCAGGAACTACCATCAGCCTCTGTCAGCATGGCCAATTGGCCATGCTGGCAGGGGCTGATGGGAATTGCAGTTCCTGAACATCTGGAGAGCCGCAGGTTCCCTACCCCTGGACTAGATGGACTCTGGTCTGATCCAGCTGGCTCTTTCTTGTGTTCTTATGTTCTTATGGATTCAATAGTACTTGGACAGATTATACTCTGAATCCTGATGTGGCAACTTCTTCTATATTTAGACAATAATTAAGTCTTCAGATTCATCAGAAGGCAAATAATGATATTCATCTTTAAAGAACCATGCTTACTGATGTAAATTATCCCAGAGGACTCCAAAGATGGCTTTCTGAGATCTTTGCTCCCAGGCAAGACCAACTTTTTTTACCGAACTGAAGTTCTCTGAGGAAAACTCTCCAAAGCTGATTACCTGTCCCCAGAGTTGCTCATTCCTCCTTTGAGAGATTTTTTCCTCCCCTTAACATCAGGGGCACCACCGAAACATATGAATTAAAGTGGAAATTGAAAGTATTCAAACATAAATTAATTTATACCCAAGGGTGATTCGCGGCTAATCCAAAGCAATAAATATGTCGGGACTTTTTTTTTTTTCCCAGAAAGGGTAATTTAATGAATGAATACACAGGTGTCAGCGGAAAAAAGCAATCAAGGGCAAGTTGTTATATTACACGCGGTGCTATGTAAAGAATCAGGTGGGGGGGGGGAGACATGGTTAGAGAGATTAGAAGGAAATTAAAGGTAAGGGTCTACAAAAACAGACAAGGTAGATGGGTTGTCAGCATGGCTTTTGCAGAGGCAAATCCTGTCTTACAAACTTACTAGAGTTCTTTGAGGGTGTAAACAGGCATGTGGTCAGGGGTGAACCGGTGGACATTGTCTACTTGGATTTCAAAAGTTGCTTTTTGATAAAGGTTCCTCACCAGAGACTGTTGAGAAAAACCTCAGCAATGAAGGAATAAGAGGGGAAGTCCTCTCCATGGATTAAAAAAACTGGTTGAGAAACAGGGAAACAAAGAGTGGGTGTAAATGGGAAGTTCTCTACAATGGGAGAGATGTAGGGGAGTGGTGTCCCCCAAAGATCCGCTTTGGGGACCAGTGCTCTTTAACCTATTCATAAATGACCTGGAGAGTAGGGTGGAGTGCAGCGTGGGTGGCCAAGTTTGCAGATGATACCAAATTATGTAGGGTGGTGAGAACCCAACAAAGGATTGCTAAGAGCTCCAAGCCGGACCTTTGATAAATTAGGGTGAGTGGGCTCCAGAAATGGTACCGCAGTTCAATGTAGCAAAATGTAAAGTGATGCACATTGGGGCAAAAAAAACTAAACTTCACATTACATGCTGGCTACAGGGGCTTCATCAGTGCTATCAGTTACAGACCAGGGAAAGGGATTTCTAGGCTGCCTTAGTTGTTGATAGTTCCATGGGAATGTCAACTCAATGCATGGCAGCTGTGAAAAGGCAAACTCTATGCTGGGGATCATTAGAAAAGGAATTGAGAATAAAACTGCAAAGATTGTCATGCCCTATATAAAGCAGTAAAGCGACCGCACTTGGAGTACTGTGTCCAGTTCTGGTCAGCCACATCTCAAAAAGGATATTGAGGAGATAGAAAAGTGCAGATAAGGGCAACAAGAATTATTGAGGGACAGGAGCACCTTCCTATGAGGAGAGGCTGCAGCGCTTGGGACTCCTTTAGTTTGGAGAGGGAGGCTGAGGGGGGGATAAGGGATTGAAGTCTACAAAATTATGCATGGGTAGAAAATGTTGACAGAGAGAAATTTTCTCTTTTCACAATACTAGAACCAGGGGGGCTTACATTGAAAATGCTGGGAAGAATCAGGACTAATAAAGGAAAACACTTCTTCACGCTAACGCAGGATTGGTGTTTGGAATATGCTGCCACAGGAGGTGGTGATGGCCACTAACCTGGATAGCTTTAAAAGGGGCTTGGACAGATTGATGGAGGAGAAGTCGATTTATGGCTACCAATCTTGATCCCCCTTGATCTGAGATTGCAAATGCCTTAACAGACCAGGCAGTGATCGAGCAACAGCCGCAGAAGGCCATTGCGTTCACATCCTACATGTGAGCTCCCAAAGGCACCTGGTGGGCCACTGCGAGTAGCAGAGAGCTGGACTAGATGGACTTTGGTCTGATCCAGCTGGCTTGTTCTTATGTTCTTATGTTCTTAGATAAGCCTCTGCCACTCAGGTGAAGGAGTGGGGAATCAAACCCTGTTATCCAGATTAGAATTCACCTGCTCTTAACCACTACACCACACTGATGCCACGTAAAGGCATCCCTAGATGGGACACGAGCTCCCCAATTAAGGAATGGTTGTGTTGGAAGGTTTGGTTACATGGGCATAGAAGGACAAGGTCCTCTTGGTCGAATCCCCACTTGAAATTTGCACACAGATTCAAACCTGTTTGTTGTGAAACTGTGTCCTCTTCATCAGAGTTTCTCCCTCCCCACCGCAGCGAGCACACAGCAGACACACCTGGTTGCAGAACTCTTAGCAATCCCCACTACCAGGCGAGCTCACTTCACTGGTCTCCACTGATTGGCTGGCGTGCCTTGAGTGGACCTTTTCCACTGCGGAAACGTACATTGTAGGGGCATGATTAAAAAAAACAAGTGTGTAAAAGTTTAACGTTTAACTGTTTAACTGTGCAAACAGTTAATTGTTACCTGTGTAATCATTACCTGTGTAAACCACTAGTGATTCAAAGTTACACGTTTGTTTAACGTTTGCGTCCTCCTCTGCTAGCCAATTGCAAAAGCAGAAACGAAACCAAGGAAAGGCCGCGTGTGCATTGCAGCGCTGATTGGTTGCCCGAATTCTGCGTCACACTCCAGGAAGTGGAACGAGTCAGGTTTTAACCCTCATCCCTCCCCTTGGATCAGCTCTGAACTGTGTTAATGGGGTCTATGCCACTTGCAACCAGGTCCTGCCAGAAAGCAGATTAACGGGGAGAACGAGCGCCAGAAATTGAATCTGCCATGCAAGCAATGGGGAGGTCGCCCCTCAAACCTGGCTAGTTTTTGTTCTGAAACCTGGCTAAGATGGTAGTGGGGATTCAACCCTTGTCAACATTGAGATGGGGAACTTCCTCATAAAAAAAGAGTTAGTCACATCAAAAGTATTGCCACAGAAGAAGCCAACTGTTAAATGCTTCTGTGCATACACACTGGAGGAGAGGGGCAGAGGAGAATTTCAATTCATATCAGGATTTCTTTTTTGAAAGAAGAAAAGAAAAGGAATGGGAAATAAGCACAACAGCCAAATTTGGGGTCTAAACTACTTGTCCATGTCTGATTAATTAAGCTCAAGGCTTTTCCGATACTCCCCGCAGATTTCGTCCCTGCATTCGATTAATTTAATTAAGAACTTCCCAGCCTTGGCTCCCCAAGGGGGGTCGTGTGGAAGATGCTAAATGCAACTTTTTCGACAAAGTTGGAAAGGAGCAGGGGCGGAAGGGGGAGGCTGATATTATAATTTTGCACTACTTAGAAAGATGATGTGAAGATGCTCCTGGAGTGGGTTGTTAATAATGATCCTTATAAGGGGATCGACTCCCCAAGAGACACTTTCGTATCAGTCGTTCTCCCCCTAAAAGTGTAACAGCGATGAATCAAGATTATTTATTTATTTTATTTTTACACACTTCTATCCCACGCGCTCTCCCGAAGGACTCAGGGCAGCTTTGAAGAGATCATTTGAAGCTGATTTATCCTGAGATGATCCCCTGATCTAGCTCAGTTACTACCCCTGTTCTCAAGTGACAATGTGTGCTTCCACCTTCTGAGTTTAGGTAAGTAGCAATGCAGGAGAGGGCCTTCTTGGTCATGGCCCCAAAGCACTTCTGCTGTCTCTCCAAGAAGACTTGTCTGTCCCCTTCTGTTGCTGTTTGTGAACAGGCCTAGGGCAAGGATTGCCAGTCTCCATTCTGCATAGAATAAGATGACCAGATGGTCACCTTTGTAAACCGGGACGGGGGGGTAGGCGGGCGGCTGTGCTGGGTAGACACAGACAACTGAGCTGCTGCCTTCTGGGGTGCTCCTGTTTCCTGCCCTGTGATAGGGCGGGAAACGGAGCACTTGTGAAGGTCGTGGTGTTCTCAAGTACAAGCATCGGAGAGCTGCCACACTGCCTTGCACCCCAGAAGGCAGTGCGGCAGCCTTCCAAAAATAGGGACACTTGAAAAAACCTGCGGAACGCGGGACAAATTGTTTTAAGGCGGGACTGTCCTGCCAAAAGCAGGACGTCTGGTCAGCCTAGCACAGAAGTCATGCACATGAGCACAGAGTTATGGCCACTCGCCAGCCTCCACGTAGTTCCACCATCACAATGAAAATAAGAGTAGGTGCAACTCAAGATGGAAGGAGAAGCACCTTTCTCTCCTGTAAGGAGACTCAAGGGGGCCCACAAGCTCCTTCCCCTTCCTCTCCCCACAGCAGACACCTTGTGAGGTAGGTGGGGGCCAAGAGAGTTCTGAAGAACTGTGACTAGCCCAAGGTCACCCAGCAGGGTGCTTTGTTGCTTATGCTTTAGTTTCATCAATAGAAGCCTAAATGCTTACCCCTGGTGCTATTTTATTATACGGAAATCATCTGAACACAGAGTCTCATTATTAAGCTCCCAAAGGCACCTGGTGGGCCACTGCGAGTAGCAGAGTGCTGGACTAGATGAACTCTGGTCTGATCCAGCTGGCGTGTTCTTATGTTCCTTCCTTCCTTCCTTCCTTCCTTCCTTCCTTCCTTCCTTCCTTCCTTCCTTCCTTCCTTCCTTCCTTCCTTCCTTCCTTCCTTCCTTCCTTCCTTCCTTCCTTCGCTTTAAAAAGGGCTTGGACAGATTTATGGAGGAGAAGTTGATCTATGGCTACCAATCTGGATCCTCCTCGTTCTGAGATTGCAAATGCCTTAGCAGACCAGGTGCTCAGGAGCAGCAGCAGCAGCAGAAGGCCCTTGCTTTCACATCCTGCCTGTGAGCTCCCAAAGGCACCTGGTGGACCACTGCGAGTAGCAGAGTGCTGGACTAGATGGACTATGGTCTGATCCAGCAGGCTAGTTCTTATGTTCTTATGTCCTTAAGCAGTCTAGCGGCATGACATTCTGTTCCTCTTTTTGAGCTCTCTCGTCCTGTCACACAGACACCACCAGAGCTGCCCAGAGATTCTCAAGACCTAAGTGTAACCTCTATCTGTGGTTTCTGTGGGGCAGAACTTGGAATGAGTTTGCAACAACAAATTAAAAAACAAAACAAAATGGTTTACTTTCTTATCATATAACATCAAACATCAACATTTAACGTCACACTTCAAGGTCCTGTTCAGGTTGCATTTTTAAGTCCTTATATTTACAGTCTACTGATACTGCCAAGTCCAATTCTTCTTTGCAAGTGGGTTGGCTCCTGAAGACTCCAAAGGCTTGATGAACAGGATTCAATATGATGGAGGTTTCCAGGAGAGCTCTCACCCATTACAAACACAAAAAGAAGCCCTGAAACAATAAACTCCAACATTTACAACATAGCAAAATTAAACAATTACCTTCCCAGTCATTCCCAACAACATTGCAGTTACCTTAACAAGGTGTTAAGGGCTTATAAAAACCAAGGTCCGAGTCTGGTAGCCTTGTCTCCTCCAAACTATGAGCTCTGCAGCCTTCTGCTGCTTTGAGTCTCCACCCCTTTCTGGGTCAACCCATTCTGAGCATGGGGGTCACATAAGCAGATTTTCTTCCACTCTGTTTCTGAGCCACCACTTCATACCTAGATCTTCCTCATCCTGCTCCAATTTATTATTTATTGATTTGGTTTCTATCCCACTCTCCCCCACCAAGGTGGGCTTCCAACCATTTGCTCACCCATGTTGGTGTTGAAATTGGCCTTCTCTTTTTACCCATGCAGGGAACCTCCGTATTTAAACATACCAACCTGCCTCCGTCTCATTGAGCTGAGTCCCTTATGCCCAGGATAACAGTTAGTCTGTAAACAGACCTGATGTTTGGTAATTATCAGCTGAGCTTGGAAGAGTCTTAACTTTTGAAACGATGATTGCCCATTGTTGTTCCGTTTGCGAGAGCAGAATAATGTTGATACGGTCCTTGCAGGGGGTGGCAAATCCCAAAGAAACAGGTAAAAGCATCGCCGTGGTTTCTCATAATGAAATTTCACTGATCAGTCCCATCATTTCTCTTATTAGCTTGAGCCAGAATGGAAAAGGTCAGTAATGATTCACAAATAACAGGTGCAGCCATTTTCTATTATACCGCCATGGGATAAGGCTCTGTCACTTTTATTTACTGAATTAATCCACCAAAGTCCAGCCGGAGAACAACAGTCAAATGGCCATTAATTGTCGTGTGATGTGCAGATGAAACAGATCTCCAAAGGGACCATAAACCTTTGTTCTTTTAGCCTCTTCGCCTCCCCATGGTGGGATTATCAGTAAATCACTCGGCGCTTCATCTGCTTATTAAAAATTTACCCTGCCGATCTTCCCAGGTGACTTCCAGCCGAGCCATTCGTTTGCTGTTTACTCCTCAGCGTTCTCCTTTAAGACGATCCATCATTTAATATGGTGGCATCCATTAAGAAATTGACAAAAACCAAATTGAATGGAAGGAATGGTTGATAGTATCGCAAGAGTAATAAACAATTGTTACAAACGGGGGGGAAAGTTTAATTTAAAGGGGGGGGAAGTTAACGGGGAGGAAGAAGATCAATGTTGTGAATGTAAATCTGGATTGTGCTTAGAAAGAGGAGATGTGCTATCGAGGGAACGCCAGTGGGACTTGGCTCCTGGCCTTAGGTTGAGACCGTGCGGAATGACAGGACCGTGCGGAATGACAGAAATCTACTTAGGTTGGTTTTCCCAAGCTTAGCTTACAATATGTGCAGAGTACCTGGAATTCCAAGCCAAGGTAAAGCTCTGGGTTGGGAAAAACCTGGAGATTTGGCAGGTGGGGCCTGAGGAGGTTGGGTTTAGAGAGCAGGGAGACTTCAATGAAGTATAATGTCAATGCGTCCACCTTTCAAAGTTGCCATTTTCTCCCCGTAGACTGATCTCTGTAACCTGGAGTTCAGGTGTAATAGCAGGAGAATTCCATCCCCTACCTAGAAACCCTAAACAAAGCCCAGTTTCTAGTCAGAACCAGCAGATGGAGCTGAGTCACTCCAAAGAGGTCGAATCCCCACTACCGTCTTAACCAGGTTTCAGAACACAAACTAACCAGGTTTGAGGGACGACCTCCTAATTGCTTGTGCGGTAGATTCTGTTTCTGGCGCTCTCCCTGTTAATCTGCATTCCGGCAGGACCTGGTTGCAAGTGGCATAGACCCCATTAACATGGTTCAGAGCTGATCCAAGGAGAGCGATGAGGGTTGAAACCCTGACTTGTTTCCTGCCCTGGAGTGTAATGCGGAATTCGGGCAACCAATCAGTGCTGTGATGTGCAGCCTTTCCTTGGTTTCGTTTCCGCTTTTGTGATCGGCCAGCAGAAGGGGACACAAACATTAAACAGTCAAACATGTAATTTTGAATCATTAATGGTTTACACAGGTGATTAACTGTTTGCACAGTTTAACAGTTAAACGTTAAACTTTTATACGCTGGGGTTTTTTTATCACACCCCTACAATGTACGTTTCCGCAGTGGGAAAAGGTCCCGCCCCATCAAGGTACGCCAGCCAATCAGGGGAGACCGGCAAAGCGAGCTCGACTGGTAGTGGGGATTGCTAAGAGTTCTGCAACCGGGTGTGTCTGCTGTCTGCTCGCTGCGGTGGGGAGGGAGAAACTCTGATGAAGAGGACACAGTTTCACAACCAACAGGTTTGGATCTGTGTGCAAATTTCAAGTGGGGATTCAACCAGAGTTAGCCAAGCCCAAAAACTTGGTCTTGACTGAGGGACTGGTATATGCAACCATGCTGGGGTTGGGTAATCATCATGGGGTTTATTCCACAGCTTGAATTGAAAGTCAAATTAGATGGGACAGCTTTCTCGTGTCCAACATGGCGATGCTGTGGCCATTTCTGTGAGGGCCTGTGGAGGACAGGAATGTTTCAGCACTTGAAAAGATGGAAGGGACAAGAACACCCAGCCTGGTTTTCCTGTGATCCTGATCAGAATCGGGGACTCACAGCATTTTTAAATTGAGCGTTTGGGCTTTAAAATAGTGGTGGCATTCCCATGTGGAGCTGCTATGTCTGGTTTGGCCCTGAAATCCACCCCATCCTCCCACTCCATTGTCTGGCTATTGTGGTCGTGGTTGCTAAGAGGACTTTGTTTCTGTGCAAATAAGCGTCCAGGTGTTCTTACCTTAGGGCATCCTTCCCAGCAATAGTGAGTATGCTGCTCAGTCTGGTGATCTTCTGCCCTCATCCTTTATGACAGAGCAAAGATGGGACCATTGTCCTCTCAGATCTGGCCTCCTGAAGCTGGTGATGGGAAAGCCCTCTAGCTCAGATCTAGGAGAACCACCATCCATCTGAGTAAACAACACAGACCTTGATATTCCAAGGATCACGTTCAGTATAAGGCTCCTTCCGCACATGCAGAATAATGCACTTTCAATCCACTTTCAATGCACTTTGCAGCTAGATTTTACTGTGCGAAATAGCAAAATCCACTTGCAAACAATTGTGAAAGTGGATTGAAAGTGCATTATTCTGCATGTGCGGAAGGGGCCAAAGACAGCTACATGTATTAAAAGGCTCGGCGGGGAGGGGAGCAAAGTGAGGATGTCTCCTCATCTGTTCATCTGTATTTCTGCTTATGGTTCTCCTTCAGCTTCTGCTGCAGCTTCCTACTGGCTTTTAAAACCATAAGATCATATGCAGTGGTGGGATTCATCCGGTTCGCACTACTTCGGCAGAACCGGTTGTTAAAATGGTGCTTGTAAACAACCAGTTGTTAAAGTATTTGAATCCCACCACTGGAACCAGATGTTACATTATTTGAATCCCACCACTGATCATATGTAAAGCCATGACTATCCTCAACCTTGCAAAGAACATACAAATGCCTCATGCCCTGATTCCAGTGAGTTCATCCTGAACCAGTGACCCAACACCACAAAGCAGCACTCAGGGTAAGTGCCACGCCCAGTGCCACACCCAGCCTCCATCCCTACCCACCCCACCTCAACCCATGCCAAACTCTGCTTGCTGTGCCCCACCACCCCACCACCACCTGTGCCCCATCACCCCACCACCACCCCTGCAAAACAACAGCAATGGTAACAACAACAAACCATTTCCTTTGCCTGCCGCCATGAGCAAGTGGTGGCAGGCAAGTTAGGCTGGGCATGGGGGAAAGAGAGATATGCAGTGATGTGTGGCAAGTCGGGCGAGCCACCGAAGGAGAGTTTAGCCGGCCATGGGAGGGAGGAAGGGAGACAAATGGTGAGGCGGGCCAAGCAAGTGATGAAGTTGAATCCAACAAAGATGGAGGTTCTGTGGGTGGGGCGGGGGACAGCCTTAAGTCTGCCTACGCTGGATGGCAAGGTTTCACATCTTATCTCATTCATCAAAAGCCTGGACTCAGCACTTTCGCTTGAGTCCCTAGTTGCTAAGACTGCCCAGGTGGCTTTCTAGAAGAAGAAGAAGAAGAAGAAGAAGAAGAAGAAGAAGAAGAAGAAGAAGAAGAAGAAGAAGAAGAAGAAGAAGAAGAAGAAGAAGAAGAAGAAGAAGAAGAAGAAGAAGAAGAAGAAGAAGAAGAAGAAGAAGAAGAAGAAGAGTTTGATTTACACCCCCTTTCTCTCCTGCAGGAGACTCAAAGGGGCTTACAATCTCTCTGTTCTCTCCCCCCCCTCACAACAAACACCCTGTGAGGTGGGTGGGGCCTGGAACTATCACCTGGAACGGCAGCTGGCTCCACATCTCTCCAGTTCCGACACAGTAATCCATTCAACTGTCACCTCTACGCTGGCCTACCTTTGTCTGTGACCTGGAAACTTAATTTTGTACAACATGTGGCAGTCAGGCTCCTTACTGGGGTATCATACAGGGATCGGATCACTCCGGTCCTGTACTAACTCCACTGGCTGCCAATCGAGTACCGGATCATAGTCAAAGTCAGTGGTGGGATCCAAAAATTTTAGTAACAGGTTCTCATGGTGGTGGGATTCAAACTGTGGCATAGCGCCAATGGGGTTGGGCGGGGCACGACGGGGGCATGGCTGGGCATTCCGGGTGGGGCATTCCTGCAGTTCCCAGGCAAGGACGCAGCCTCTGCTCCGGTCCCAAGCTGGAAACTAATGCATCAAAGCATGACAGGCTGCCATCAGCACCGGTGCACCTCCTGCTAGACTGCTTCTGCCCTGCTGCCACTGCTGAGAGAGTGGAGGGGCTGCAACTAAGGCAAAATCATGTGGCAAAAAATCACCAATTAGGCAACCCCTGCTCGGCAATAATACAAATAATTAGTAACCTACTCTCGGGAACCTGTGAGATTCTGGTGATGACCTTTAAGGTTGTGAGCGGTCTTGGACCCGTATACCTGCAGGACTGTGTCTCCCCATATTGCCCAGTGAGGACTCTCTGCTTGTCAGAGGAAAACCTGCTGGTGGCCCCTGGTCCCAAAGACATCTGTCTGGCTACTACAAGGGACAGGACCTTTACAGCCCTGGCCCCCACCTGGCGGAACAGGCTCCCCAGTGCGAGACCTAAATAGCTTTTGTAGGGCCTGTAAGACAAAGCTGTTCCACCAGGCTTTTACATCGAGCCAGCCAGGTTGAGTTAGAATATCACTGTTGGCCTCCCATGGGCATGGAAAGGGGTTTTGTCGCCATTCTGCTGTCTACCTATGTTTGATGTGTAATTACTGATGTTTTTATGTTGCTTTTATGCTGCTGTCGTTTGCCACCCTGAGCCCTACAGGGGAGGGTGGGATACAAACTGAAAAATAAAATTTAAAAAATGAAATAACTGGAAGAGTTCTGTGAGGAAGCACCAAAGAGCAGCAGTGGTGTAGGAGGTGAAGAGCTCGTGCATCTAATCTGGAGGAACCGGGTTTGATTCCCAGCTCTGCCGCCTGAGCTGTGGAGGCTTATCTGGGGAATTCAGGTTAGCCTGTACACTCCCACACATGCCAGCTGGATGACCTTGGGCTAGTCACAGCTTCTCGGAGCTCTCTCAGCCCCACCCACCTCACAGGATGTTTGTTGTGAGGGGGGAAGGGCAAGGAGATTGTCAGCCCCTTTGAGTCTCCTGCAGGAGAGAAAAGGGGGATATAAATCCAAACTCTTCTTCTTCTTCTTCTTTTCAGGGTTGAATCCTTGGACTCCATCCA